>NW_027365704.1:0-97329 GCF_046119375.1 Phyllobates terribilis | reverse complement strand
ATTGAAAAACATGTTTTTCATATACCAGAAATGTTTGAAGCTACTGACTGAATGAAAGGAGCTGGCATCTCACTCTCTTTGAATCTTCTTTATCATGCTAGGATTAGCAGGAAAAAGCTAAAAATTTCAGAATTGCACCGTGCAATGTGGAGATATTACTGTTTGTGCATTTACAATATTCATTGATTTTTGCCATTGAAAAACGTCCAGAAATGTTTGAAGCTACTGACTGAATGAAAGGAGCTGGCATCTCACTCTCTTTGAATCTTCTTTATCATGCTAGGATTAACAGGAAAAAGCTAAAAATTTCAGAATTGCACCTTGCAATGTGGAGATATTACTGTTTGTGCATTTACAATATTCATTGATTTTTGCCATTGAAAAACATGTTTTTCAAATACCAGAAATGTTTGAAGCTACTGACTGAATGAAAGGAGCTGGCATCTCACTCTCTTTGAATCTTCTTTATCATGCTAGGATTAGCAGGAAAAAGCAAAAAATTTCAGAATTGCACCGTGCAATGTGGAGATATTACTGTTTGTGCATTTACAATATTCATTGATTTTTGCCATTGAAAAACATGTTTTTCATATACCAGAAATGTTTGAAGCTACTGACTGAATGAAAGGAGCTGGCATCTCACTCTCTTTGAATCTTCTTTATCATGCTAGGATTAGCAGGAAAAAGCTAAAAATTTCAGAATTGCACCGTGCAATGTGGAGATATTACTGTTTGTGCATTTACAATATTCATTGATTTTTGCCATTGAAAAACATGTTTTTCATATACCAGAAATGTTTGAAGCTACTGACTGAATGAAAGGAGCTGGCATCTCACTCTCTTTGAATCTTCTTTATCATGCTAGGATTAACAGGAAAAAGCTAAAAATTTCAGAATTGCACCGTGCAATGTGGAGATATTACTGTTTGTGCATTTACAATATTCATTGATTTTTGCCATTGAAAAACGTCCAGAAATGTTTGAAGCTACTGACTGAATGAAAGGAGCTGGCATCTCACTCTCTTTGAATCTTCTTTATCATGCTAGGATTAGCAGGAAAAAGCAAAAAATTTCAGAATTGCACCGTGCAATGTGGAGATATTACTGTTTGTGCATTTACAATATTCATTGATTTTTGCCATTGAAAAACATGTTTTTCATATACCAGAAATGTTTGAAGCTACTGACTGAATGAAAGGAGCTGGCATCTCACTCTCTTTGAATCTTCTTTATCATGCTAGGATTAACAGGAAAAAGCTAAAAATTTCAGAATTGCACCGTGCAATGTGGAGATATTACTGTTTGTGCATTTACAATATTCATTGATTTTTGCCATTGAAAAACGTCCAGAAATGTTTGAAGCTACTGACTGAATGAAAGGAGCTGGCATCTCACTCTCTTTGAATCTTCTTTATCATGCTAGGATTAACAGGAAAAAGCTAAAAATTTCAGAATTGCACCTTGCAATGTGGAGATATTACTGTTTGTGCATTTACAATATTCATTGATTTTTGCCATTGAAAAACATGTTTTTCATATACCAGAAATGTTTGAAGCTACTGACTGAATGAAAGGAGCTGGCATCTCACTCTCTTTGAATCTTCTTTATCATGCTAGGATTAGCAGGAAAAAGCAAAAAATTTCAGAATTGCACCTTGCAATGTGGAGATATTACTGTTTGTGCATTTACAATATTCATTGATTTTTGCCATTGAAAAACGTCCAGAAATGTTTGAAGCTACTGACTGAATGAAAGGAGCTGGCATCTCACTCTCTTTGAATCTTCTTTATCATGCTAGGATTAACAGGAAAAAGCTAAAAATTTCAGAATTGCACCGTGCAATGTGGAGATATTACTGTTTGTGCATTTACAATATTCATTGATTTTTGCCATTGAAAAACATGTTTTTCATATACCAGAAATGTTTGAAGCTACTGACTGAATGAAAGGAGCTGGCATCTCACTCTCTTTGAATCTTCTTTATCATGCTAGGATTAACAGGAAAAAGCAAAAAATTTCAGAATTGCACCGTGCAATGTGGAGATATTACTGTTTGTGCATTTACAATATTCATTGATTTTTGCCATTGAAAAACATGTTTTTCATATACCAGAAATGTTTGAAGCTACTGACTGAATGAAAGGAGCTGGCATCTCACTCTCTTTGAATCTTCTTTATCATGCTAGGATTAGCAGGAAAAAGCTAAAAATTTCAGAATTGCACCGTGCAATGTGGAGATATTACTGTTTGTGCATTTACAATATTCATTGATTTTTGCCATTGAAAAACGTCCAGAAATGTTTGAAGCTACTGACTGAATGAAAGGAGCTGGCATCTCACTCTCTTTGAATCTTCTTTATCATGCTAGGATTAACAGGAAAAAGCTAAAAATTTCAGAATTGCACCTTGCAATGTGGAGATATTACTGTTTGTGCATTTACAATATTCATTGATTTTTGCCATTGAAAAACATGTTTTTCAAATACCAGAAATGTTTGAAGCTACTGACTGAATGAAAGGAGCTGGCATCTCACTCTCTTTGAATCTTCTTTATCATGCTAGGATTAGCAGGAAAAAGCAAAAAATTTCAGAATTGCACCGTGCAATGTGGAGATATTACTGTTTGTGCATTTACAATATTCATTGATTTTTGCCATTGAAAAACATGTTTTTCATATACCAGAAATGTTTGAAGCTACTGACTGAATGAAAGGAGCTGGCATCTCACTCTCTTTGAATCTTCTTTATCATGCTAGGATTAACAGGAAAAAGCTAAAAATTTCAGAATTGCACCTTGCAATGTGGAGATATTACTGTTTGTGCATTTACAATATTCATTGATTTTTGCCATTGAAAAACATGTTTTTCATATACCAGAAATGTTTGAAGCTACTGACTGAATGAAAGGAGCTGGCATCTCACTCTCTTTGAATCTTCTTTATCATGCTAGGATTAACAGGAAAAAGCTAAAAATTTCAGAATTGCACCTTGCAATGTGGAGATATTACTGTTTGTGCATTTACAATATTCATTGATTTTTGCCATTGAAAAACGTTTTTCATATACCAGAAATGTTTGAAGCTACTGACTGAATGAAAGGAGCTGGCATCTCACTCTCTTTGAATCTTCTTTATCATGCTAGGATTAACAGGAAAAAGCTAAAAATTTCAGAATTGCACCGTGCAATGTGGAGATATTACTGTTTGTGCATTTACAATATTCATTGATTTTTGCCATTGAAAAACATGTTTTTCATATACCAGAAATGTTTGAAGCTACTGACTGAATGAAAGGAGCTGGCATCTCACTCTCTTTGAATCTTCTTTATCATGCTAGGATTAACAGGAAAAAGCTAAAAATTTCAGAATTGCACCTTGCAATGTGGAGATATTACTGTTTGTGCATTTACAATATTCATTGATTTTTGCCATTGAAAAACATGTTTTTCATATACCAGAAATGTTTGAAGCTACTGACTGAATGAAAGGAGCTGGCATCTCACTCTCTTTGAATCTTCTTTATCATGCTAGGATTAGCAGGAAAAAGCAAAAAATTTCAGAATTGCACCTTGCAATGTGGAGATATTACTGTTTGTGCATTTACAATATTCATTGATTTTTGCCATTGAAAAACGTCCAGAAATGTTTGAAGCTACTGACTGAATGAAAGGAGCTGGCATCTCACTCTCTTTGAATCTTCTTTATCATGCTAGGATTAACAGGAAAAAGCTAAAAATTTCAGAATTGCACCGTGCAATGTGGAGATATTACTGTTTGTGCATTTACAATATTCATTGATTTTTGCCATTGAAAAACATGTTTTTCATATACCAGAAATGTTTGAAGCTACTGACTGAATGAAAGGAGCTGGCATCTCACTCTCTTTGAATCTTCTTTATCATGCTAGGATTAACAGGAAAAAGCAAAAAATTTCAGAATTGCACCGTGCAATGTGGAGATATTACTGTTTGTGCATTTACAATATTCATTGATTTTTGCCATTGAAAAACATGTTTTTCATATACCAGAAATGTTTGAAGCTACTGACTGAATGAAAGGAGCTGGCATCTCACTCTCTTTGAATCTTCTTTATCATGCTAGGATTAGCAGGAAAAAGCTAAAAATTTCAGAATTGCACCGTGCAATGTGGAGATATTACTGTTTGTGCATTTACAATATTCATTGATTTTTGCCATTGAAAAACGTCCAGAAATGTTTGAAGCTACTGACTGAATGAAAGGAGCTGGCATCTCACTCTCTTTGAATCTTCTTTATCATGCTAGGATTAACAGGAAAAAGCTAAAAATTTCAGAATTGCACCTTGCAATGTGGAGATATTACTGTTTGTGCATTTACAATATTCATTGATTTTTGCCATTGAAAAACATGTTTTTCAAATACCAGAAATGTTTGAAGCTACTGACTGAATGAAAGGAGCTGGCATCTCACTCTCTTTGAATCTTCTTTATCATGCTAGGATTAGCAGGAAAAAGCAAAAAATTTCAGAATTGCACCGTGCAATGTGGAGATATTACTGTTTGTGCATTTACAATATTCATTGATTTTTGCCATTGAAAAACATGTTTTTCATATACCAGAAATGTTTGAAGCTACTGACTGAATGAAAGGAGCTGGCATCTCACTCTCTTTGAATCTTCTTTATCATGCTAGGATTAACAGGAAAAAGCTAAAAATTTCAGAATTGCACCTTGCAATGTGGAGATATTACTGTTTGTGCATTTACAATATTCATTGATTTTTGCCATTGAAAAACATGTTTTTCATATACCAGAAATGTTTGAAGCTACTGACTGAATGAAAGGAGCTGGCATCTCACTCTCTTTGAATCTTCTTTATCATGCTAGGATTAACAGGAAAAAGCTAAAAATTTCAGAATTGCACCTTGCAATGTGGAGATATTACTGTTTGTGCATTTACAATATTCATTGATTTTTGCCATTGAAAAACGTTTTTCATATACCAGAAATGTTTGAAGCTACTGACTGAATGAAAGGAGCTGGCATCTCACTCTCTTTGAATCTTCTTTATCATGCTAGGATTAACAGGAAAAAGCTAAAAATTTCAGAATTGCACCGTGCAATGTGGAGATATTACTGTTTGTGCATTTACAATATTCATTGATTTTTGCCATTGAAAAACATGTTTTTCATATACCAGAAATGTTTGAAGCTACTGACTGAATGAAAGGAGCTGGCATCTCACTCTCTTTGAATCTTCTTTATCATGCTAGGATTAACAGGAAAAAGCTAAAAATTTCAGAATTGCACCTTGCAATGTGGAGATATTACTGTTTGTGCATTTACAATATTCAATGATTTTTGCCATTGAAAAACATGTTTTTCATATACCAGAAATGTTTGAAGCTACTGACTGAATGAAAGGAGCTGGCATCTCACTCTCTTTGAATCTTCTTTATCATGCTAGGATTAGCAGGAAAAAGCAAAAAATTTCAGAATTGCACCGTGCAATGTGGAGATATTACTGTTTGTGCATTTACAATATTCATTGATTTTTGCCATTGAAAAACGTCCAGAAATGTTTGAAGCTACTGACTGAATGAAAGGAGCTGGCATCTCACTCTCTTTGAATCTTCTTTATCATGCTAGGATTAGCAGGAAAAAGCAAAAAATTTCAGAATTGCACCGTGCAATGTGGAGATATTACTGTTTGTGCATTTACAATATTCATTGATTTTTGCCATTGAAAAACATGTTTTTCATATACCAGAAATGTTTGAAGCTACTGACTGAATGAAAGGAGCTGGCATCTCACTCTCTTTGAATCTTCTTTATCATGCTAGGATTAGCATTAAAAAGCAAAAAATTTCAGAATTGCACCTTGCAATGTGGAGATATTACTGTTTGTGCATTTACAATATTCATTGATTTTTGCCATTGAAAAACATGTTTTTCATATACCAGAAATGTTTGAAGCTACTGACTGAATGAAAGGAGCTGGCATTTCACTCTCTTTGAATCTTCTTTATCATGCTAGGATTAACAGGAAAAAGCTAAAAATTTCAGAATTGCACCGTGCAATGTGGAGATATTACTGTTTGTGCATTTACAATATTCATTGATTTTTGCCATTGAAAAACGTCCAGAAATGTTTGAAGCTACTGACTGAATGAAAGGAGCTGGCATCTCACTCTCTTTGAATCTTCTTTATCATGCTAGGATTAACAGGAAAAAGCTAAAAATTTCAGAATTGCACCTTGCAATGTGGAGATATTACTGTTTGTGCATTTACAATATTCATTGATTTTTGCCATTGAAAAACATGTTTTTCATATACCAGAAATGTTTGAAGCTACTGACTGAATGAAAGGAGCTGGCATCTCACTCTCTTTGAATCTTCTTTATCATGCTAGGATTAGCAGGAAAAAGCAAAAAATTTCAGAATTGCACCGTGCAATGTGGAGATATTACTGTTTGTGCATTTACAATATTCATTGATTTTTGCCATTGAAAAACATGTTTTTCATATACCAGAAATGTTTGAAGCTACTGACTGAATGAAAGGAGCTGGCATCTCACTCTCTTTGAATCTTCTTTATCATGCTAGGATTAACAGGAAAAAGCTAAAAATTTCAGAATTGCACCTTGCAATGTGGAGATATTACTGTTTGTGCATTGACAATATTCATTGATTTTTGCCATTGAAAAACATGTTTTTCATATACCAGAAATGTTTGAAGCTACTGACTGAATGAAAGGAGCTGGCATCTCACTCTCTTTGAATCTTCTTTATCATGCTAGGATTAACAGGAAAAAGCTAAAAATTTCAGAATTGCACCTTGCAATGTGGAGATATTACTGTTTGTGCATTTACAATATTCATTGATTTTTGCCATTGAAAAACGTTTTTCATATACCAGAAATGTTTGAAGCTACTGACTGAATGAAAGGAGCTGGCATCTCACTCTCTTTGAATCTTCTTTATCATGCTAGGATTAACAGGAAAAAGCTAAAAATTTCAGAATTGCACCTTGCAATGTGGAGATATTACTGTTTGTGCATTTACAATATTCATTGATTTTTGCCATTGAAAAACATGTTTTTCATATACCAGAAATGTTTGAAGCTACTGACTGAATGAAAGGAGCTGGCATCTCACTCTCTTTGAATCTTCTTTATCATGCTAGGATTAGCAGGAAAAAGCAAAAAATTTCAGAATTGCACCGTGCAATGTGGAGATATTACTGTTTGTGCATTTACAATATTCATTGATTTTTGCCATTGAAAAACATGTTTTTCATATACCAGAAATGTTTGAAGCTACTGACTGAATGAAAGGAGCTGGCATCTCACTCTCTTTGAATCTTCTTTATCATGCTAGGATTAGCAGGAAAAAGCAAAAAATTTCAGAATTGCACCGTGCAATGTGGAGATATTACTGTTTGTGCATTTACAATATTCATTGATTTTTGCCATTGAAAAACATGTTTTTCATATACCAGAAATGTTTGAAGCTACTGACTGAATGAAAGGAGCTGGCATCTCACTCTCTTTGAATCTTCTTTATCATGCTAGGATTAGCAGGAAAAAGCAAAAAATTTCAGAATTGCACCGTGCAATGTGGAGATATTACTGTTTGTGCATTTACAATATTCATTGATTTTTGCCATTGAAAAACATGTTTTTCATATACCAGAAATGTTTGAAGCTACTGACTGAATGAAAGGAGCTGGCATCTCACTCTCTTTGAATCTTCTTTATCATGCTAGGATTAACAGGAAAAAGCTAAAAATTTCAGAATTGCACCTTGCAATGTGGAGATATTACTGTTTGTGCATTTACAATATTCATTGATTTTTGCCATTGAAAAACATGTTTTTCATATACCAGAAATGTTTGAAGCTACTGACTGAATGAAAGGAGCTGGCATCTCACTCTCTTTGAATCTTCTTTATCATGCTAGGATTAACAGGAAAAAGCAAAAAATTTCAGAATTGCACCGTGCAATGTGGAGATATTACTGTTTGTGCATTTACAATATTCATTGATTTTTGCCATTGAAAAACGTCCAGAAATGTTTGAAGCTACTGACTGAATGAAAGGAGCTGGCATCTCACTCTCTTTGAATCTTCTTTATCATGCTAGGATTAGCAGGAAAAAGCAAAAAATTTCAGAATTGCACCGTGCAATGTGGAGATATTACTGTTTGTGCATTTACAATATTCATTGATTTTTGCCATTGAAAAACATGTTTTTCATATACCAGAAATGTTTGAAGCTACTGACTGAATGAAAGGAGCTGGCATCTCACTCTCTTTGAATCTTCTTTATCATGCTAGGATTAACAGGAAAAAGCAAAAAATTTCAGAATTGCACCGTGCAATGTGGAGATATTACTGTTTGTGCATTTACAATATTCATTGATTTTTGCCATTGAAAAACGTCCAGAAATGTTTGAAGCTACTGACTGAATGAAAGGAGCTGGCATCTCACTCTCTTTGAATCTTCTTTATCATGCTAGGATTAGCAGGAAAAAGCTAAAAATTTCAGAATTGCACCGTGCAATGTGGAGATATTACTGTTTGTGCATTTACAATATTCATTGATTTTTGCCATTGAAAAACATGTTTTTCATATACCAGAAATGTTTGAAGCTACTGACTGAATGAAAGGAGCTGGCATCTCACTCTCTTTGAATCTTCTTTATCATGCTAGGATTAACAGGAAAAAGCTAAAAATTTCAGAATTGCACCTTGCAATGTGGAGATATTACTGTTTGTGCATTTACAATATTCATTGATTTTTGCCATTGAAAAACGTCCAGAAATGTTTGAAGCTACTGACTGAATGAAAGGAGCTGGCATCTCACTCTCTTTGAATCTTCTTTATCATGCTAGGATTAACAGGAAAAAGCAAAAAATTTCAGAATTGCACCTTGCAATGTGGAGATATTACTGTTTGTGCATTTACAATATTCATTGATTTTTGCCATTGAAAAACGTCCAGAAATGTTTGAAGCTACTGACTGAATGAAAGGAGCTGGCATCTCACTCTCTTTGAATCTTCTTTATCATGCTAGGATTAGCAGGAAAAAGCAAAAAAGTTCAGAATTGCACCGTGCAATGTGGAGATATTACTGTTTGTGCATTTACAATATTCATTGATTTTTGCCATTGAAAAACATGTTTTTCATATACCAGAAATGTTTGAAGCTACTGACTGAATGAAAGGAGCTGGCATCTCACTCTCTTTGAATCTTCTTTATCATGCTAGGATTAACAGGAAAAAGCAAAAAATTTCAGAATTGCACCTTGCAATGTGGAGATATTACTGTTTGTGCATTTACAATATTCATTGATTTTTGCCATTGAAAAACATGTTTTTCATATACCAGAAATGTTTGAAGCTACTGACTGAATGAAAGGAGCTGGCATCTCACTCTCTTTGAATCTTCTTTATCATGCTAGGATTAACAGGAAAAAGCAAAAAATTTCAGAATTGCACCGTGCAATGTGGAGATATTACTGTTTGTGCATTTACAATATTCATTGATTTTTGCCATTGAAAAACGTCCAGAAATGTTTGAAGCTACTGACTGAATGAAAGGAGCTGGCATCTCACTCTCTTTGAATCTTCTTTATCATGCTAGGATTAGCAGGAAAAAGCAAAAAATTTCAGAATTGCACCGTGCAATGTGGAGATATTACTGTTTGTGCATTTACAATATTCATTGATTTTTGCCATTGAAAAACATGTTTTTCATATACCAGAAATGTTTGAAGCTACTGACTGAATGAAAGGAGCTGGCATCTCACTCTCTTTGAATCTTCTTTATCATGCTAGGATTAACAGGAAAAAGCAAAAAATTTCAGAATTGCACCGTGCAATGTGGAGATATTACTGTTTGTGCATTTACAATATTCATTGATTTTTGCCATTGAAAAACATGTTTTTCATATACCAGAAATGTTTGAAGCTACTGACTGAATGAAAGGAGCTGGCATCTCACTCTCTTTGAATCTTCTTTATCATGCTAGGATTAGCAGGAAAAAGCAAAAAATTTCAGAATTGCACCTTGCAATGTGGAGATATTACTGTTTGTGCATTTACAATATTCATTGATTTTTGCCATTGAAAAACATGTTTTTCATATACCAGAAATGTTTGAAGCTACTGACTGAATGAAAGGAGCTGGCATCTCACTCTCTTTGAATCTTCTTTATCATGCTAGGATTAACAGGAAAAAGCAAAAAATTTCAGAATTGCACCGTGCAATGTGGAGATATTACTCTTTGTGCATTTACAATATTCATTGATTTTTGCCATTGAAAAACATGTTTTTCATATACCAGAAATGTTTGAAGCTACTGACTGAATGAAAGGAGCTGGCATCTCACTCTCTTTGAATCTTCTTTATCATGCTAGGATTAACAGGAAAAAGCTAAAAATTTCAGAATTGCACCTTGCAATGTGGAGATATTACTGTTTGTGCATTTACAATATTCATTGATTTTTGCCATTGAAAAACATGTTTTTCATATACCAGAAATGTTTGAAGCTACTGACTGAATGAAAGGAGCTGGCATCTCACTCTCTTTGAATCTTTTTTATCATGCTAGGATTAACAGGAAAAAGCTAAAAATTTCAGAATTACACCGTGCAATGTGGAGATATTACTGTTTGTGCATTTACAATATTCATTGATTTTTGCCATTGAAAAACATGTTTTTCATATACCAGAAATGTTTGAAGCTACTGACTGAATGAAAGGAGCTGGCATCTCACTCTCTTTGAATCTTCTTTATCATGCTAGGATTAACAGGAAAAAGCTAAAAATTTCAGAATTGCACCTTGCAATGTGGAGATATTACTGTTTGTGCATTTACAATATTCATTGATTTTTGCCATTGAAAAACATGTTTTTCATATACCAGAAATGTTTGAAGCTACTGACTGAATGAAAGGAGCTGGCATCTCACTCTCTTTGAATCTTCTTTATCATGCTAGGATTAGCAGGAAAAAGCAAAAAATTTCAGAATTGCACCGTGCAATGTGGAGATATTACTGTTTGTGCATTTACAATATTCATTGATTTTTGCCATTGAAAAACATGTTTTTCATATACCAGAAATGTTTGAAGCTACTGACTGAATGAAAGGAGCTGGCATCTCACTCTCTTTGAATCTTCTTTATCATGCTAGGATTAGCAGGAAAAAGCTAAAAATTTCAGAATTGCACCTTGCAATGTGGAGATATTACTGTTTGTGCATTTACAATATTCATTGATTTTTGCCATTGAAAAACATGTTTTTCATATACCAGAAATGTTTGAAGCTACTGACTGAATGAAAGGAGCTGGCATCTCACTCTCTTTGAATCTTCTTTATCATGCTAGGATTAACAGGAAAAAGCTAAAAATTTCAGAATTGCACCTTGCAATGTGGAGATATTACTGTTTGTGCATTTACAATATTCATTGATTTTTGCCATTGAAAAACATGTTTTTCATATACCAGAAATGTTTGAAGCTACTGACTGAATGAAAGGAGCTGGCATCTCACTCTCTTTGAATCTTCTTTATCATGCTAGGATTAGCAGGAAAAAGCTAAAAATTTCAGAATTGCACCGTGCAATGTGGAGATATTACTGTTTGTGCATTTACAATATTCATTGATTTTTGCCATTGAAAAACATGTTTTTCATATACCAGAAATGTTTGAAGCTACTGACTGAATGAAAGGAGCTGGCATCTCACTCTCTTTGAATCTTCTTTATCATGCTAGGATTAACAGGAAAAAGCTAAAAATTTCAGAATTGCACCTTGCAATGTGGAGATATTACTGTTTGTGCATTTACAATATTCATTGATTTTTGCCATTGAAAAACATGTTTTTCATATACCAGAAATGTTTGAAGCTACTGACTGAATGAAAGGAGCTGGCATCTCACTCTCTTTGAATCTTCTTTATCATGCTAGGATTAGCAGGAAAAAGCAAAAAATTTCAGAATTGCACCGTGCAATGTGGAGATATTACTGTTTGTGCATTTACAATATTCATTGATTTTTGCCATTGAAAAACGTCCAGAAATGTTTGAAGCTACTGACTGAATGAAAGGAGCTGGCATCTCACTCTCTTTGAATCTTCTTTATCATGCTAGGATTAGCAGGAAAAAGCAAAAAATTTCAGAATTGCACCGTGCAATGTGGAGATATTACTGTTTGTGCATTTACAATATTCATTGATTTTTGCCATTGAAAAACATGTTTTTCATATACCAGAAATGTTTGAAGCTACTGACTGAATGAAAGGAGCTGGCATCTCACTCTCTTTGAATCTTCTTTATCATGCTAGGATTAGCAGGAAAAAGCAAAAAATTTCAGAATTGCACCTTGCAATGTGGAGATATTACTGTTTGTGCATTTACAATATTCATTGATTTTTGCCATTGAAAAACATGTTTTTCATATACCAGAAATGTTTGAAGCTACTGACTGAATGAAAGGAGCTGGCATCTCACTCTCTTTGAATCTTCTTTATCATGCTAGGATTAACAGGAAAAAGCTAAAAATTTCAGAATTGCACCGTGCAATGTGGAGATATTACTGTTTGTGCATTTACAATATTCATTGATTTTTGCCATTGAAAAACATGTTTTTCATATACCAGAAATGTTTGAAGCTACTGACTGAATGAAAGGAGCTGGCATCTCACTCTCTTTGAATCTTCTTTATCATGCTAGGATTAGCAGGAAAAAGCTAAAAATTTCAGAATTGCACCTTGCAATGTGGAGATATTACTGTTTGTGCATTTACAATATTCATTGATTTTTGCCATTGAAAAACGTCCAGAAATGTTTGAAGCTACTGACTGAATGAAAGGAGCTGGCATCTCACTCTCTTTGAATCTTCTTTATCATGCTAGGATTAACAGGAAAAAGCTAAAAATTTCAGAATTGCACCTTGCAATGTGGAGATATTACTGTTTGTGCATTTACAATATTCATTGATTTTTGCCATTGAAAAACATGTTTTTCATATACCAGAAATGTTTGAAGCTACTGACTGAATGAAAGGAGCTGGCATCTCACTCTCTTTGAATCTTCTTTATCATGCTAGGATTAGCAGGAAAAAGCAAAAAATTTCAGAATTGCACCGTGCAATGTGGAGATATTACTGTTTGTGCATTTACAATATTCATTGATTTTTGCCATTGAAAAACATGTTTTTCATATACCAGAAATGTTTGAAGCTACTGACTGAATGAAAGGAGCTGGCATCTCACTCTCTTTGAATCTTCTTTATCATGCTAGGATTAACAGGAAAAAGCTAAAAATTTCAGAATTGCACCTTGCAATGTGGAGATATTACTGTTTGTGCATTTACAATATTCATTGATTTTTGCCATTGAAAAACGTCCAGAAATGTTTGAAGCTACTGACTGAATGAAAGGAGCTGGCATCTCACTCTCTTTGAATCTTCTTTATCATGCTAGGATTAACAGGAAAAAGCTAAAAATTTCAGAATTGCACCGTGCAATGTGGAGATATTACTGTTTGTGCATTTACAATATTCATTGATTTTTGCCATTGAAAAACATGTTTTTCATATACCAGAAATGTTTGAAGCTACTGACTGAATGAAAGGAGCTGGCATCTCACTCTCTTTGAATCTTCTTTATCATGCTAGGATTAACAGGAAAAAGCTAAAAATTTCAGAATTGCACCGTGCAATGTGGAGATATTACTGTTTGTGCATTTACAATATTCATTGATTTTTGCCATTGAAAAACATGTTTTTCATATACCAGAAATGTTTGAAGCTACTGACTGAATGAAAGGAGCTGGCATCTCACTCTCTTTGAATCTTCTTTATCATGCTAGGATTAGCAGGAAAAAGCAAAAAATTTCAGAATTGCACCTTGCAATGTTGAGATATTACTGTTTGTGCATTTACAATATTCATTGATTTTTGCCATTGAAAAACATGTTTTTCATATACCAGAAATGTTTGAAGCTACTGACTGAATGAAAGGAGCTGGCATCTCACTCTCTTTGAATCTTCTTTATCATGCTAGGATTAACAGGAAAAAGCAAAAAATTTCAGAATTGCACCTTGCAATGTGGAGATATTACTGTTTGTGCATTTACAATATTCATTGATTTTTGCCATTGAAAAACGTCCAGAAATGTTTGAAGCTACTGACTGAATGAAAGGAGCTGGCATCTCACTCTCTTTGAATCTTCTTTATCATGCTAGGATTAGCAGGAAAAAGCAAAAAATTTCAGAATTGCACCGTGCAATGTGGAGATATTACTGTTTGTGCATTTACAATATTCATTGATTTTTGCCATTGAAAAACATGTTTTTCATATACCAGAAATGTTTGAAGCTACTGACTGAATGAAAGGAGCTGGCATCTCACTCTCTTTGAATCTTCTTTATCATGCTAGGATTAACAGGAAAAAGCTAAAAATTTCAGAATTGCACCTTGCAATGTGGAGATATTACTGTTTGTGCATTTACAATATTCATTGATTTTTGCCATTGAAAAACATGTTTTTCATATACCAGAAATGTTTGAAGCTACTGACTGAATGAAAGGCGCTGGCATCTCACTCTCTTTGAATCTTCTTTATCATGCTAGGATTAACAGGAAAAAGCTAAAAATTTCAGAATTGCACCTTGCAATGTGGAGATATTACTGTTTGTGCATTTACAATATTCATTGATTTTTGCCATTGAAAAACATGTTTTTCATATACCAGAAATGTTTGAAGCTACTGACTGAATGAAAGGAGCTGGCATCTCACTCTCTTTGAATCTTCTTTATCATGCTAGGATTAACAGGAAAAAGCAAAAAATTTCAGAATTGCACCTTGCAATGTGGAGATATTACTGTTTGTGCATTTACAATATTCATTGATTTTTGCCATTGAAAAACATGTTTTTCATATACCAGAAATGTTTGAAGCTACTGACTGAATGAAAGGAGCTGGCATCTCACTCTCTTTGAATCTTCTTTATCATGCTAGGATTAGCAGGAAAAGCTAAAAATTTCAGAATTGCACCGTGCAATGTGGAGATATTACTGTTTGTGCATTTACAATATTCATTGATTTTTGCCATTGAAAAACATGTTTTTCATATACCAGAAATGTTTGAAGCTACTGACTGAATGAAAGGAGCTGGCATCTCACTCTCTTTGAATCTTCTTTATCATGCTAGGATTAACAGGAAAAAGCTAAAAATTTCAGAATTGCACCGTGCAATGTGGAGATATTACTGTTTGTGCATTTACAATATTCATTGATTTTTGCCATTGAAAAACATGTTTTTCATATACCAGAAATGTTTGAAGCTACTGACTGAATGAAAGGAGCTGGCATCTCACTCTCTTTGAATCTTCTTTATCATGCTAGGATTAGCAGGAAAAAGCAAAAAATTTCAGAATTGCACCGTGCAATGTGGAGATATTACTGTTTGTGCATTTACAATATTCATTGATTTTTGCCATTGAAAAACATGTTTTTCATATACCAGAAATGTTTGAAGCTACTGACTGAATGAAAGGAGCTGGCATCTCACTCTCTTTGAATCTTCTTTATCATGCTAGGATTAACAGGAAAAAGCTAAAAATTTCAGAATTGCACCGTGCAATGTGGAGATATTACTGTTTGTGCATTTACAATATTCATTGATTTTTGCCATTGAAAAACATGTTTTTCATATACCAGAAATGTTTGAAGCTACTGACTGAATGAAAGGAGCTGGCATCTCACTCTCTTTGAATCTTCTTTATCATGCTAGGATTAGCAGGAAAAAGCAAAAAATTTCAGAATTGCACCTTGCAATGTGGAGATATTACTGTTTGTGCATTTACAATATTCATTGATTTTTGCCATTGAAAAACGTCCAGAAATGTTTGAAGCTACTGACTGAATGAAAGGAGCTGGCATCTCACTCTCTTTGAATCTTCTTTATCATGCTAGGATTAACAGGAAAAAGCAAAAAATTTCAGAATTGCACCTTGCAATGTGGAGATATTACTGTTTGTGCATTTACAATATTCATTGATTTTTGCCATTGAAAAACATGTTTTTCATATACCAGAAATGTTTGAAGCTACTGACTGAATGAAAGGAGCTGGCATCTCACTCTCTTTGAATCTTCTTTATCATGCTAGGATTAACAGGAAAAAGCTAAAAATTTCAGAATTGCACCGTGCAATGTGGAGATATTACTGTTTGTGCATTTACAATATTCATTGATTTTTGCCATTGAAAAACATGTTTTTCATATACCAGAAATGTTTGAAGCTACTGACTGAATGAAAGGAGCTGGCATCTCACTCTCTTTGAATCTTCTTTATCATGCTAGGATTAACAGGAAAAAGCTAAAAATTTCAGAATTGCACCGTGCAATGTGGAGATATTACTGTTTGTGCATTTACAATATTCATTGATTTTTGCCATTGAAAAACATGTTTTTCATATACCAGAAATGTTTGAAGCTACTGACTGAATGAAAGGAGCTGGCATCTCACTCTCTTTGAATCTTCTTTATCATGCTAGGATTAGCAGGAAAAAGCAAAAAATTTCAGAATTGCACCTTGCAATGTGGAGATATTACTGTTTGTGCATTTACAATATTCATTGATTTTTGCCATTGAAAAACATGTTTTTCATATACCAGAAATGTTTGAAGCTACTGACTGAATGAAAGGAGCTGTCATCTCACTCTCTTTGAATCTTCTTTATCATGCTAGGATTAGCAGGAAAAAGCAAAAAATTTCAGAATTGCACCGTGCAATGTGGAGATATTACTGTTTGTGCATTTACAATATTCATTGATTTTTGCCATTGAAAAACGTCCAGAAATGTTTGAATCTACTGACTGAATGAAAGGAGCTGGCATCTCACTCTCTTTGAATCTTCTTTATCATGCTAGGATTAGCAGGAAAAAGCAAAAAATGTCAGAATTGCACCGTGCAATGTGGAGATATTACTGTTTGTGCATTTACAATATTCATTGATTTTTGCCATTGAAAAACATGTTTTTCATATACCAGAAATGTTTGAAGCTACTGACTGAATGAAAGGAGCTGGCATCTCACTCTCTTTGAATCTTCTTTATCATGCTAGGATTAGCAGGAAAAAGCTAAAAATTTCAGAATTGCACCGTGCAATGTGGAGATATTACTGTTTGTGCATTTACAATATTCATTGATTTTTGCCATTGAAAAACATGTTTTTCATATACCAGAAATGTTTGAAGCTACTGACTGAATGAAAGGAGCTGGCATCTCACTCTCTTTGAATCTTCTTTATCATGCTAGGATTAACAGGAAAAAGCTAAAAATTTCAGAATTGCACCTTGCAATGTGGAGATATTACTGTTTGTGCATTTACAATATTCATTGATTTTTGCCATTGAAAAACATGTTTTTCATATACCAGAAATGTTTGAAGCTACTGACTGAATGAAAGGAGCTGGCATCTCACTCTCTTTGAATCTTCTTTATCATGCTAGGATTAGCAGGAAAAAGCTAAAAATTTCAGAATTGCACCTTGCAATGTGGAGATATTACTGTTTGTGCATTTACAATATTCATTGATTTTTGCCATTGAAAAACATGTTTTTCATATACCAGAAATGTTTGAAGCTACTGACTGAATGAAAGGAGCTGGCATCTCACTCTCTTTGAATCTTCTTTATCATGCTAGGATTAGCAGGAAAAAGCAAAAAATTTCAGAATTGCACCGTGCAATGTGGAGATATTACTGTTTGTGCATTTACAATATTCATTGATTTTTGCCATTGAAAAACATGTTTTTCATATACCAGAAATGTTTGAAGCTACTGACTGAATGAAAGGAGCTGGCATCTCACTCTCTTTGAATCTTCTTTATCATGCTAGGATTAACAGGAAAAAGCTAAAAATTTCAGAATTGCACCGTGCAATGTGGAGATATTACTGTTTGTGCATTTACAATATTCATTGATTTTTGCCATTGAAAAACGTCCAGAAATGTTTGAAGCTACTGACTGAATGAAAGGAGCTGGCATCTCACTCTCTTTGAATCTTCTTTATCATGCTAGGATTAACAGGAAAAAGCTAAAAATTTCAGAATTGCACCTTGCAATGTGGAGATATTACTGTTTGTGCATTTACAATATTCATTGATTTTTGCCATTGAAAAACATGTTTTTCATATACCAGAAATGTTTGAAGCTACTGACTGAATGAAAGGAGCTGGCATCTCACTCTCTTTGAATCTTCTTTATCATGCTAGGATTAGCAGGAAAAAGCAAAAAATTTCAGAATTGCACCTTGCAATGTGGAGATATTACTGTTTGTGCATTTACAATATTCATTGATTTTTGCCATTGAAAAACGTCCAGAAATGTTTGAAGCTACTGACTGAATGAAAGGAGCTGGCATCTCACTCTCTTTGAATCTTCTTTATCATGCTAGGATTAACAGGAAAAAGCTAAAAATTTCAGAATTGCACCTTGCAATGTGGAGATATTACTGTTTGTGCATTTACAATATTCATTGATTTTTGCCATTGAAAAACATGTTTTTCATATACCAGAAATGTTTGAAGCTACTGACTGAATGAAAGGAGCTGGCATCTCACTCTCTTTGAATCTTCTTTATCATGCTAGGATTAGCAGGAAAAAGCAAAAAATTTCAGAATTGCACCGTGCAATGTGGAGATATTACTGTTTGTGCATTTACAATATTCATTGATTTTTGCCATTGAAAAACATGTTTTTCATATACCAGAAATGTTTGAAGCTACTGACTGAATGAAAGGAGCTGGCATCTCACTCTCTTTGAATCTTCTTTATCATGCTAGGATTAGCAGGAAAAAGCAAAAAATTTCAGAATTGCACCTTGCAATGTGGAGATATTACTGTTTGTGCATTTACAATATTCATTGATTTTTGCCATTGAAAAACATGTTTTTCATATACCAGAAATGTTTGAAGCTACTGACTGAATGAAAGGAGCTGGCATCTCACTCTCTTTGAATCTTCTTTATCATGCTAGGATTAACAGGAAAAAGCTAAAAATTTCAGAATTGCACCGTGCAATGTGGAGATATTACTGTTTGTGCATTTACAATATTCATTGATTTTTGCCATTGAAAAACGTCCAGAAATGTTTGAAGCTACTGACTGAATGAAAGGAGCTGGCATCTCACTCTCTTTGAATCTTCTTTATCATGCTAGGATTAGCAGGAAAAAGCAAAAAATTTCAGAATTGCACCTTGCAATGTGGAGATATTACTGTTTGTGCATTTACAATATTCATTGATTTTTGCCATTGAAAAACATGTTTTTCATATACCAGAAATGTTTGAAGCTACTGACTGAATGAAAGGAGCTGGCATCTCACTCTCTTTGAATCTTCTTTATCATGCTAGGATTAACAGGAAAAAGCAAAAAATTTCAGAATTGCACCGTGCAATGTGGAGATATTACTGTTTGTGCATTTACAATATTCATTGATTTTTGCCATTGAAAAACGTCCAGAAATGTTTGAAGCTACTGACTGAATGAAAGGAGCTGGCATCTCACTCTCTTTGAATCTTCTTTATCATGCTAGGATTAGCAGGAAAAAGCTAAAAATTTCAGAATTGCACCTTGCAATGTGGAGATATTACTGTTTGTGCATTTACAATATTCATTGATTTTTGCCATTGAAAAACATGTTTTTCATATACCAGAAATGTTTGAAGCTACTGACTGAATGAAAGGAGCTGGCATCTCACTCTCTTTGAATCTTCTTTATCATGCTAGGATTAGCAGGAAAAAGCTAAAAATTTCAGAATTGCACCGTGCAATGTGGAGATATTACTGTTTGTGCATTTACAATATTCATTGATTTTTGCCATTGAAAAACATGTTTTTCATATACCAGAAATGTTTGAAGCTACTGACTGAATGAAAGGAGCTGGCATCTCACTCTCTTTGAATCTTCTTTATCATGCTAGGATTAACAGGAAAAAGCTAAAAATTTCAGAATTGCACCGTGCAATGTGGAGATATTACTGTTTGTGCATTTACAATATTCATTGATTTTTGCCATTGAAAAACGTCCAGAAATGTTTGAAGCTACTGACTGAATGAAAGGAGCTGGCATCTCACTCTCTTTGAATCTTCTTTATCATGCTAGGATTAGCAGGAAAAAGCAAAAAATTTCAGAATTGCACCGTGCAATGTGGAGATATTACTGTTTGTGCATTTACAATATTCATTGATTTTTGCCATTGAAAAACATGTTTTTCATATACCAGAAATGTTTGAAGCTACTGACTGAATGAAAGGAGCTGGCATCTCACTCTCTTTGAATCTTCTTTATCATGCTAGGATTAACAGGAAAAAGCTAAAAATTTCAGAATTGCACCGTGCAATGTGGAGATATTACTGTTTGTGCATTTACAATATTCATTGATTTTTGCCATTGAAAAACGTCCAGAAATGTTTGAAGCTACTGACTGAATGAAAGGAGCTGGCATCTCACTCTCTTTGAATCTTCTTTATCATGCTAGGATTAACAGGAAAAAGCTAAAAATTTCAGAATTGCACCTTGCAATGTGGAGATATTACTGTTTGTGCATTTACAATATTCATTGATTTTTGCCATTGAAAAACATGTTTTTCATATACCAGAAATGTTTGAAGCTACTGACTGAATGAAAGGAGCTGGCATCTCACTCTCTTTGAATCTTCTTTATCATGCTAGGATTAGCAGGAAAAAGCAAAAAATTTCAGAATTGCACCTTGCAATGTGGAGATATTACTGTTTGTGCATTTACAATATTCATTGATTTTTGCCATTGAAAAACGTCCAGAAATGTTTGAAGCTACTGACTGAATGAAAGGAGCTGGCATCTCACTCTCTTTGAATCTTCTTTATCATGCTAGGATTAACAGGAAAAAGCTAAAAATTTCAGAATTGCACCGTGCAATGTGGAGATATTACTGTTTGTGCATTTACAATATTCATTGATTTTTGCCATTGAAAAACATGTTTTTCATATACCAGAAATGTTTGAAGCTACTGACTGAATGAAAGGAGCTGGCATCTCACTCTCTTTGAATCTTCTTTATCATGCTAGGATTAACAGGAAAAAGCAAAAAATTTCAGAATTGCACCGTGCAATGTGGAGATATTACTGTTTGTGCATTTACAATATTCATTGATTTTTGCCATTGAAAAACATGTTTTTCATATACCAGAAATGTTTGAAGCTACTGACTGAATGAAAGGAGCTGGCATCTCACTCTCTTTGAATCTTCTTTATCATGCTAGGATTAGCAGGAAAAAGCTAAAAATTTCAGAATTGCACCGTGCAATGTGGAGATATTACTGTTTGTGCATTTACAATATTCATTGATTTTTGCCATTGAAAAACGTCCAGAAATGTTTGAAGCTACTGACTGAATGAAAGGAGCTGGCATCTCACTCTCTTTGAATCTTCTTTATCATGCTAGGATTAGCAGGAAAAAGCTAAAAATTTCAGAATTGCACCTTGCAATGTGGAGATGTTACTGTTTGTGCATTTACAATATTCATTGATTTTTGCCATTGAAAAACATGTTTTTCATATACCAGAAATGTTTGAAGCTACTGACTGAATGAAAGGAGCTGGCATCTCACTCTCTTTGAATCTTCTTTATCATGCTAGGATTAACAGGAAAAAGCAAAAAATTTCAGAATTGCACCTTGCAATGTGGAGATATTACTGTTTGTGCATTTACAATATTCATTGATTTTTGCCATTGAAAAACATGTTTTTCATATACCAGAAATGTTTGAAGCTACTGACTGAATGAAAGGAGCTGGCATCTCACTCTCTTTGAATCTTCTTTATCATGCTAGGATTAGCAGGAAAAAGCTAAAAATTTCAGAATTGCACCGTGCAATGTGGAGATATTACTGTTTGTGCATTTACAATATTCATTGATTTTTGCCATTGAAAAACATGTTTTTCATATACCAGAAATGTTTGAAGCTACTGACTGAATGAAAGGAGCTGGCATCTCACTCTCTTTGAATCTTCTTTATCATGCTAGGATTAGCAGGAAAAAGCTAAAAATTTCAGAATTGCACCTTGCAATGTGGAGATATTACTGTTTGTGCATTTACAATATTCATTGATTTTTGCCATTGAAAAACATGTTTTTCATATACCAGAAATGTTTGAAGCTACTGACTGAATGAAAGGAGCTGGCATCTCACTCTCTTTGAATCTTCTTTATCATGCTAGGATTAACAGGAAAAAGCTAAAAATTTCAGAATTGCACCTTGCAATGTGGAGATATAACTGTTTGTGCATTTACAATATTCATTGATTTTTGCCATTGAAAAACGTCCAGAAATGTATGAAGCTACTGACTGAATGAAAGGAGCTGGCATCTCACTCTCTTTGAATCTTCTTTATCATGCTAGGATTAACAGGAAAAAGCAAAAAATTTCAGAATTGCACCTTGCAATGTGGAGATATTACTGTTTGTGCATTTACAATATTCATTGATTTTTGCCATTGAAAAACATGTTTTTCATATACCAGAAATGTTTGAAGCTACTGACTGAATGAAAGGAGCTGGCATCTCACTCTCTTTGAATCTTCTTTATCATGCTAGGATTAGCAGGAAAAAGCAAAAAATTTCAGAATTGCACCGTGCAATGTGGAGATATTACTGTTTGTGCATTTACAATATTCATTGATTTTTGCCATTGAAAAACATGTTTTTCATATACCAGAAATGTTTGAAGCTACTGACTGAATGAAAGGAGCTGGCATCTCACTCTCTTTGAATCTTCTTTATCATGCTAGGATTAGCAGGAAAAAGCAAAAAATTTCAGAATTGCACCTTGCAATGTGGAGATATTACTGTTTGTGCATTTACAATATTCATTGATTTTTGCCATTGAAAAACATGTTTTTCATATACCAGAAATGTTTGAAGCTACTGACTGAATGAAAGGAGCTGGCATCTCACTCTCTTTGAATCTTCTTTATCATGCTAGGATTAACAGGAAAAAGCAAAAAATTTCAGAATTGCACCGTGCAATGTGGAGATATTACTGTTTGTGCATTTACAATATTCATTGATTTTTGCCATTGAAAAACGTCCAGAAATGTTTGAAGCTACTGACTGAATGAAAGGAGCTGGCATCTCACTCTCTTTGAATCTTCTTTATCATGCTAGGATTAACAGGAAAAAGCTAAAAATTTCAGAATTGCACCGTGCAATGTGGAGATATTACTGTTTGTGCATTTACAATATTCATTGATTTTTGCCATTGAAAAACATGTTTTTCATATACCAGAAATGTTTGAAGCTACTGACTGAATGAAAGGAGCTGGCATCTCACTCTCTTTGAATCTTCTTTATCATGCTAGGATTAACAGGAAAAAGCTAAAAATTTCAGAATTGCACCGTGCAATGTGGAGATATTACTGTTTGTGCATTTACAATATTCATTGATTTTTGCCATTGAAAAACGTCCAGAAATGCTTGAAGCTACTGACTGAATGAAAGGAGCTGGCATCTCACTCTCTTTGAATCTTCTTTATCATGCTAGGATTAGCAGGAAAAAGCAAAAAATTTCAGAATTGCACCTTGCAATGTGGAGATATTACTGTTTGTGCATTTACAATATTCATTGATTTTTGCCATTGAAAAACATGTTTTTCATATACCAGAAATGTTTGAAGCTACTGACTGAATGAAAGGAGCTGGCATCTCACTCTCTTTGAATCTTCTTTATCATGCTAGGATTAGCAGGAAAAAGCTAAAAATTTCAGAATTGCACCGTGCAATGTGGAGATATTACTGTTTGTGCATTTACAATATTCATTGATTTTTGCCATTGAAAAACGTCCAGAAATGTTTGAAGCTACTGACTGAATGAAAGGAGCTGGCATCTCACTCTCTTTGAATCTTCTTTATCATGCTAGGATTAGCAGGAAAAAGCAAAAAATTTCAGAATTGCACCTTGCAATGTGGAGATATTACTGTTTGTGCATTTACAATATTCATTGATTTTTGCCATTGAAAAACGTCCAGAAATGTTTGAAGCTACTGACTGAATGAAAGGAGCTGGCATCTCACTCTCTTTGAATCTTCTTTATCATGCTAGGATTAGCAGGAAAAAGCAAAAAATTTCAGAATTGCACCTTGCAATGTGGAGATATTACTGTTTGTGCATTTACAATATTCATTGATTTTTGCCATTGAAAAACATGTTTTTCATATACCAGAAATGTTTGAAGCTACTGACTGAATGAAAGGAGCTGGCATCTCACTCTCTTTGAATCTTCTTTATCATGCTAGGATTAACAGGAAAAAGCTAAAAATTTCAGAATTGCACCGTGCAATGTGGAGATATTACTGTTTGTGCATTTACAATATTCATTGATTTTTGCCATTGAAAAACATGTTTTTCATATACCAGAAATGTTTGAAGCTACTGACTGAATGAAAGGAGCTGGCATCTCACTCTCTTTGAATCTTCTTTATCATGCTAGGATTAGCAGGAAAAAGCAAAAAATTTCAGAATTGCACCGTGCAATGTGGAGATATTACTGTTTGTGCATTTACAATATTCATTGATTTTTGCCATTGAAAAACGTCCAGAAATGTTTGAAGCTACTGACTGAATGAAAGGAGCTGGCATCTCACTCTCTTTGAATCTTCTTTATCATGCTAGGATTAGCAGGAAAAAGCAAAAAATTTCAGAATTGCACCTTGCAATGTGGAGATATTACTGTTTGTGCATTTACAATATTCATTGATTTTTGCCATTGAAAAACATGTTTTTCATATACCAGAAATGTTTGAAGCTACTGACTGAATGAAAGGAGCTGGCATCTCACTCTCTTTGAATCTTCTTTATCATGCTAGGATTAACAGGAAAAAGCTAAAAATTTCAGAATTGCACCGTGCAATGTGGAGATATTACTGTTTGTGCATTTACAATATTCATTGATTTTTGCCATTGAAAAACATGTTTTTCATATACCAGAAATGTTTGAAGCTACTGACTGAATGAAAGGAGCTGGCATCTCACTCTCTTTGAATCTTCTTTATCATGCTAGGATTAGCAGGAAAAAGCTAAAAATTTCAGAATTGCACCGTGCAATGTGGAGATATTACTGTTTGTGCATTTACAATATTCATTGATTTTTGCCATTGAAAAACATGTTTTTCATATACCAGAAATGTTTGAAGCTACTGACTGAATGAAAGGAGCTGGCATCTCACTCTCTTTGAATCTTCTTTATCATGCTAGGATTAGCAGGAAAAAGCAAAAAATTTCAGAATTGCACCGTGCAATGTGGAGATATTACTGTTTGTGCATTTACAATATTCATTGATTTTTGCCATTGAAAAACATGTTTTTCATATACCAGAAATGTTTGAAGCTACTGACTGAATGAAAGGAGCTGGCATCTCACTCTCTTTGAATCTTCTTTATCATGCTAGGATTAACAGGAAAAAGCAAAAAATTTCAGAATTGCACCGTGCAATGTGGAGATATTACTGTTTGTGCATTTACAATATTCATTGATTTTTGCCATTGAAAAACATGTTTTTCATATACCAGAAATGTTTGAAGCTACTGACTGAATGAAAGGAGCTGGCATCTCACTCTCTTTGAATCTTCTTTATCATGCTAGGATTAGCAGGAAAAAGCAAAAAATTTCAGAATTGCACCGTGCAATGTGGAGATATTACTGTTTGTGCATTTACAATATTCATTGATTTTTGCCATTGAAAAACATGTTTTTCATATACCAGAAATGTTTGAAGCTACTGACTGAATGAAAGGAGCTGGCATCTCACTCTCTTTGAATCTTCTTTATCATGCTAGGATTAGCAGGAAAAAGCAAAAAATTTCAGAATTGCACCGTGCAATGTGGAGATATTACTGTTTGTGCATTTACAATATTCATTGATTTTTGCCATTGAAAAACATGTTTTTCATATACCAGAAATGTTTGAAGCTACTGACTGAATGAAAGGAGCTGGCATCTCACTCTCTTTGAATCTTCTTTATCATGCTAGGATTAACAGGAAAAAGCTAAAAATTTCAGAATTGCACCGTGCAATGTGGAGATATTACTGTTTGTGCATTTACAATATTCATTGATTTTTGCCATTGAAAAACATGTTTTTCATATACCAGAAATGTTTGAAGCTACTGACTGAATGAAAGGAGCTGGCATCTCACTCTCTTTGAATCTTCTTTATCATGCTAGGATTAGCAGGAAAAAGCAAAAAATTTCAGAATTGCACCGTGCAATGTGGAGATATTACTGTTTGTGCATTTACAATATTCATTGATTTTTGCCATTGAAAAACATGTTTTTCATATACCAGAAATGTTTGAAGCTACTGACTGAATGAAAGGAGCTGGCATCTCACTCTCTTTGAATCTTCTTTATCATGCTAGGATTAACAGGAAAAAGCTAAAAATTTCAGAATTGCACCGTGCAATGTGGAGATATTACTGTTTGTGCATTTACAATATTCATTGATTTTTGCCATTGAAAAACATGTTTTTCATATACCAGAAATGTTTGAAGCTACTGACTGAATGAAAGGAGCTGGCATCTCACTCTCTTTGAATCTTCTTTATCATGCTAGGATTAGCAGGAAAAAGCAAAAAATTTCAGAATTGCACCTTGCAATGTGGAGATATTACTGTTTGTGCATTTACAATATTCATTGATTTTTGCCATTGAAAAACATGTTTTTCATATACCAGAAATGTTTGAAGCTACTGACTGAATGAAAGGAGCTGGCATCTCACTCTCTTTGAATCTTCTTTATCATGCTAGGATTAGCAGGAAAAAGCAAAAAATTTCAGAATTGCACCGTGCAATGTGGAGATATTACTGTTTGTGCATTTACAATATTCATTGATTTTTGCTATTGAAAAACGTCCAGAAATGTTTGAAGCTACTGACTGAATGAAAGGAGCTGGCATCTCACTCTCTTTGAATCTTCTTTATCATGCTAGGATTAGCAGGAAAAAGCAAAAAATTTCAGAATTGCACCGTGCAATGTGGAGATATTACTGTTTGTGCATTTACAATATTCATTGATTTTTGCCATTGAAAAACGTCCAGAAATGTTTGAAGCTACTGACTGAATGAAAGGAGCTGGCATCTCACTCTCTTTGAATCTTCTTTATCATGCTAGGATTAGCAGGAAAAAGCTAAAAATTTCAGAATTGCACCGTGCAATGTGGAGATATTACTGTTTGTGCATTTACAATATTCATTGATTTTTGCCATTGAAAAACATGTTTTTCATATACCAGAAATGTTTGAAGCTACTGACTGAATGAAAGGAGCTGGCATCTCACTCTCTTTGAATCTTCTATATCATGCTAGGATTAACAGGAAAAAGCTAAAAATTTCAGAATTGCACCGTGCAATGTGGAGATATTACTGTTTGTGCATTTACAATATTCATTGATTTTTGCCATTGAAAAACATGTTTTTCATATACCAGAAATGTTTGAAGCTACTGACTGAATGAAAGGAGCTGGCATCTCACTCTCTTTGAATCTTCTTTATCATGCTAGGATTAGCAGGAAAAAGCAAAAAATTTCAGAATTGCACCGTGCAATGTGGAGATATTACTGTTTGTGCATTTACAATATTCATTGATTTTTGCCATTGAAAAACGTCCAGAAATGTTTGAAGCTACTGACTGAATGAAAGGAGCTGGCATCTCACTCTCTTTGAATCTTCTTTATCATGCTAGGATTAACAGGAAAAAGCTAAAAATTTCAGAATTGCACCGTGCAATGTGGAGATATTACTGTTTGTGCATTTACAATATTCATTGATTTTTGCCATTGAAAAACATGTTTTTCATATACCAGAAATGTTTGAAGCTACTGACTGAATGAAAGGAGCTGGCATCTCACTCTCTTTGAATCTTCTTTATCATGCTAGGATTAGCAGGAAAAAGCAAAAAATTTCAGAATTGCACCGTGCAATGTGGAGATATTACTGTTTGTGCATTTACAATATTCATTGATTTTTGCCATTGAAAAACGTCCAGAAATGTTTGAAGCTACTGACTGAATGAAAGGAGCTGGCATCTCACTCTCTTTGAATCTTCTTTATCATGCTAGGATTAGCAGGAAAAAGCTAAAAATTTCAGAATTGCACCGTGCAATGTGGAGATATTACTGTTTGTGCATTTACAATATTCATTGATTTTTGCCATTGAAAAACATGTTTTTCATATACCAGAAATGTTTGAAGCTACTGACTGAATGAAAGGAGCTGGCATCTCACTCTCTTTGAATCTTCTTTATCATGCTAGGATTAACAGGAAAAAGCTAAAAATTTCAGAATTGCACCGTGCAATGTGGAGATATTACTGTTTGTGCATTTACAATATTCATTGATTTTTGCCATTGAAAAACATGTTTTTCATATACCAGAAATGTTTGAAGCTACTGACTGAATGAAAGGAGCTGGCATCTCACTCTCTTTGAATCTTCTTTATCATGCTAGGATTAGCAGGAAAAAGCAAAAAATTTCAGAATTGCACCTTGCAATGTGGAGATATTACTGTTTGTGCATTTACAATATTCATTGATTTTTGCCATTGAAAAACGTCCAGAAATGTTTGAAGCTACTGACTGAATGAAAGGAGCTGGCATCTCACTCTCTTTGAATCTTCTTTATCATGCTAGGATTAACAGGAAAAAGCTAAAAATTTCAGAATTGCACCGTGCAATGTGGAGATATTACTGTTTGTGCATTTACAATATTCATTGATTTTTGCCATTGAAAAACATGTTTTTCATATACCAGAAATGTTTGAAGCTACTGACTGAATGAAAGGAGCTGGCATCTCACTCTCTTTGAATCTTCTTTATCATGCTAGGATTAGCAGGAAAAAGCAAAAAATTTCAGAATTGCACCGTGCAATGTGGAGATATTACTGTTTGTGCATTTACAATATTCATTGATTTTTGCCATTGAAAAACGTCCAGAAATGTTTGAAGCTACTGACTGAATGAAAGGAGCTGGCATCTCACTCTCTTTGAATCTTCTTTATCATGCTAGGATTAACAGGAAAAAGCTAAAAATTTCAGAATTGCACCTTGCAATGTGGAGATATTACTGTTTGTGCATTTACAATATTCATTGATTTTTGCCATTGAAAAACATGTTTTTCATATACCACAAATGTTTGAAGCTACTGACTGAATGAAAGGAGCTGGCATCTCACTCTCTTTGAATCTTCTTTATCATGCTAGGATTAACAGGAAAAAGCTAAAAATTTCAGAATTGCACCGTGCAATGTGGAGATATTACTGTTTGTGCATTTACAATATTCATTGATTTTTGCCATTGAAAAACATGTTTTTCATATACCAGAAATGTTTGAAGCTACTGACTGAATGAAAGGAGCTGGCATCTCACTCTCTTTGAATCTTCTTTATCATGCTAGGATTAGCAGGAAAAAGCAAAAAATTTCAGAATTGCACCGTGCAATGTGGAGATATTACTGTTTGTGCATTTACAATATTCATTGATTTTTGCCATTGAAAAACATGTTTTTCATATACCAGAAATGTTTGAAGCTACTGACTGAATGAAAGGAGCTGGCATCTCACTCTCTTTGAATCTTCTTTATCATGCTAGGATTAACAGGAAAAAGCTAAAAATTTCAGAATTGCACCGTGCAATGTGGAGATATTACTGTTTGTGCATTTACAATATTCATTGATTTTTGCCATTGAAAAACATGTTTTTCATATACCAGAAATGTTTGAAGCTACTGACTGAATGAAAGGAGCTGGCATCTCACTCTCTTTGAATCTTCTTTATCATGCTAGGATTAGCAGGAAAAAGCAAAAAATTTCAGAATTGCACCGTGCAATGTGGAGATATTACTGTTTGTGCATTTACAATATTCATTGATTTTTGCCATTGAAAAACATGTTTTTCATATACCAGAAATGTTTGAAGCTACTGACTGAATGAAAGGAGCTGGCATCTCACTCTCTTTGAATCTTCTTTATCATGCTAGGATTAGCAGGAAAAAGCAAAAAATTTCAGAATTGCACCGTGCAATGTGGAGATATTACTGTTTGTGCATTTACAATATTCATTGATTTTTGCAATTGAAAAACGTCCAGAAATGTTTGAAGCTACTGACTGAATGAAAGGAGCTGGCATCTCACTCTCTTTGAATCTTCTTTATCATGCTAGGATTAGCAGGAAAAAGCAAAAAATTTCAGAATTGCACCGTGCAATGTGGAGATATTACTGTTTGTGCATTTACAATATTCATTGATTTTTGCCATTGAAAAACATGTTTTTCATATACCAGAAATGTTTGAAGCTACTGACTGAATGAAAGGAGCTGGCATCTCACTCTCTTTGAATCTTCTTTATCATGCTAGGATTAGCAGGAAAAAGCTAAAAATTTCAGAATTGCACCTTGCAATGTGGAGATATTACTGTTTGTGCATTTACAATATTCATTGATTTTTGCCATTGAAAAACATGTTTTTCATATACCAGAAATGTTTGAAGCTACTGACTGAATGAAAGGAGCTGGCATCTCACTCTCTTTGAATCTTCTTTATCATGCTAGGATTAACAGGAAAAAGCAAAAAATTTCAGAATTGCACCTTGCAATGTGGAGATATTACTGTTTGTGCATTTACAATATTCATTGATTTTTGCCATTGAAAAACATGTTTTTCATATACCAGAAATGTTTGAAGCTACTGACTGAATGAAAGGAGCTGGCATCTCACTCTCTTTGAATCTTCTTTATCATGCTAGGATTAGCAGGAAAAAGCTAAAAATTTCAGAATTGCACCGTGCAATGTGGAGATATTACTGTTTGTGCATTTACAATATTCATTGATTTTTGCCATTGAAAAACATGTTTTTCATATACCAGAAATGTTTGAAGCTACTGACTGAATGAAAGGAGCTGGCATCTCACTCTCTTTGAATCTTCTTTATCATGCTAGGATTAGCAGGAAAAAGCTAAAAATTTCAGAATTGCACCGTGCAATGTGGAGATATTACTGTTTGTGCATTTACAATATTCATTGATTTTTGCCATTGAAAAACATGTTTTTCATATACCAGAAATGTTTGAAGCTACTGACTGAATGAAAGGAGCTGGCATCTCACTCTCTTTGAATCTTCTTTAGCATGCTAGGATTAGCAGGAAAAAGCAAAAAATTTCAGAATTGCACCGTGCAATGTGGAGATATTACTGTTTGTGCATTTACAATATTCATTGATTTTTGCCATTGAAAAACATGTTTTTCATATACCAGAAATGTTTGAAGCTACTGACTGAATGAAAGGAGCTGGCATCTCACTCTCTTTGAATCTTCTTTATCATGCTAGGATTAGCAGGAAAAAGCAAAAAATTTCAGAATTGCACCGTGCAATGTGGAGATATTACTGTTTGTGCATTTACAATATTCATTGATTTTTGCCATTGAAAAACATGTTTTTCATATACCAGAAATGTTTGAAGCTACTGACTGAATGAAAGGAGCTGGCATCTCACTCTCTTTGAATCTTCTTTATCATGCTAGGATTAGCAGGAAAAAGCAAAAAATTTCAGAATTGCACCTTGCAATGTGGAGATATTACTGTTTGTGCATTTACAATATTCATTGATTTTTGCCATTGAAAAACATGTTTTTCATATACCAGAAATGTTTGAAGCTACTGACTGAATGAAAGGAGCTGGCATCTCACTCTCTTTGAATCTTCTTTATCATGCTAGGATTAACAGGAAAAAGCTAAAAATTTCAGAATTGCACCTTGCAATGTGGAGATATTACTGTTTGTGCATTTACAATATTCATTGATTTTTGCCATTGAAAAACGTCCAGAAATGTTTGAAGCTACTGACTGAATGAAAGGAGCTGGCATCTCACTCTCTTTGAATCTTCTTTATCATGCTAGGATTAACAGGAAAAAGCTAAAAATTTCAGAATTGCACCTTGCAATGTGGAGATATTACTGTTTGTGCATTTACAATATTCATTGATTTTTGCCATTGAAAAACGTCCAGAAATGTTTGAAGCTACTGACTGAATGAAAGGAGCTGGCATCTCACTCTCTTTGAATCTTCTTTATCATGCTAGGATTAGCAGGAAAAAGCAAAAAATTTCAGAATTGCACCGTGCAATGTGGAGATATTACTGTTTGTGCATTTACAATATTCATTGATTTTTGCCATTGAAAAACATGTTTTTCATATACCAGAAATGTTTGAAGCTACTGACTGAATGAAAGGAGCTGGCATCTCACTCTCTTTGAATCTTCTTTATCATGCTAGGATTAGCAGGAAAAAGCTAAAAATTTCAGAATTGCACCGTGCAATGTGGAGATATTACTGTTTGTGCATTTACAATATTCATTGATTTTTGCCATTGAAAAACATGTTTTTCATATACCAGAAATGTTTGAAGCTACTGACTGAATGAAAGGAGCTGGCATCTCACTCTCTTTGAATCTTCTTTATCATGCTAGGATTAGCAGGAAAAAGCAAAAAATTTCAGAATTGCACCTTGCAATGTGGAGATATTACTGTTTGTGCATTTACAATATTCATTGATTTTTGCCATTGAAAAACATGTTTTTCATATACCAGAAATGTTTGAAGCTACTGACTGAATGAAAGGAGCTGGCATCTCACTCTCTTTGAATCTTCTTTATCATGCTAGGATTAGCAGGAAAAAGCAAAAAATTTCAGAATTGCACCGTGCAATGTGGAGATATTACTGTTTGTGCATTTACAATATTCATTGATTTTTGCCATTGAAAAACGTCCAGAAATGTTTGAAGCTACTGACTGAATGAAAGGAGCTGGCATCTCACTCTCTTTGAATCTTCTTTATCATGCTAGGATTAGCAGGAAAAAGCAAAAAATTTCAGAATTGCACCGTGCAATGTGGAGATATTACTGTTTGTGCATTTACAATATTCATTGATTTTTGCCATTGAAAAACATGTTTTTCATATACCAGAAATGTTTGAAGCTACTGACTGAATGAAAGGAGCTGGCATCTCACTCTCTTTGAATCTTCTTTATCATGCTAGGATTAACAGGAAAAAGCAAAAAATTTCAGAATTGCACCGTGCAATGTGGAGATATTACTGTTTGTGCATTTACAATATTCATTGATTTTTGCCATTGAAAAACGTCCAGAAATGTTTGAAGCTACTGACTGAATGAAAGGAGCTGGCATCTCACTCTCTTTGAATCTTCTTTATCATGCTAGGATTAACAGGAAAAAGCTAAAAATTTCAGAATTGCACCGTGCAATGTGGAGATATTACTGATTGTGCATTTACAATATTCATTGATTTTTGCCATTGAAAAACATGTTTTTCATATACCAGAAATGTTTGAAGCTACTGACTGAATGAAAGGAGCTGGCATCTCACTCTCTTTGAATCTTCTTTATCATGCTAGGATTAACAGGAAAAAGCTAAAAATTTCAGAATTGCACCTTGCAATGTGGAGATATTACTGTTTGTGCATTTACAATATTCATTGATTTTTGCCATTGAAAAACATGTTTTTCATATACCAGAAATGTTTGAAGCTACTGACTGAATGAAAGGAGCTGGCATCTCACTCTCTTTGAATCTTCTTTATCATGCTAGGATTAACAGGAAAAAGCTAAAAATTTCAGAATTGCACCGTGCAATGTGGAGATATTACTGTTTGTGCATTTACAATATTCATTGATTTTTGCCATTGAAAAACATGTTTTTCATATACCAGAAATGTTTGAAGCTACTGACTGAATGAAAGGAGCTGGCATCTCACTCTCTTTGAATCTTCTTTATCATGCTAGGATTAACAGGAAAAAGCAAAAAATTTCAGAATTGCACCTTGCAATGTGGAGATATTACTGTTTGTGCATTTACAATATTCATTGATTTTTGCCATTGAAAAACATGTTTTTCATATACCAGAAATGTTTGAAGCTACTGACTGAATGAAAGGAGCTGGCATCTCACTCTCTTTGAATCTTCTTTATCATGCTAGGATTAGCAGGAAAAAGCAAAAAATTTCAGAATTGCACCGTGCAATGTGGAGATATTACTGTTTGTGCATTTACAATATTCATTGATTTTTGCCATTGAAAAACGTCCAGAAATGTTTGAAGCTACTGACTGAATGAAAGGAGCTGGCATCTCACTCTCTTTGAATCTTCTTTATCATGCTAGGATTAACAGGAAAAAGCTAAAAATTTCAGAATTGCACCGTGCAATGTGGAGATATTACTGTTTGTGCATTTACAATATTCATTGATTTTTGCCATTGAAAAACATGTTTTTCATATACCAGAAATGTTTGAAGCTACTGACTGAATGAAAGGAGCTGGCATCTCACTCTCTTTGAATCTTCTTTATCATGCTAGGATTAGCAGGAAAAAGCAAAAAATTTCAGAATTGCACCGTGCAATGTGGAGATATTACTGTTTGTGCATTTACAATATTCATTGATTTTTGCCATTGAAAAACATGTTTTTCATATACCAGAAATGTTTGAAGCTACTGACTGAATGAAAGGAGCTGGCATCTCACTCTCTTTGAATCTTCTTTATCATGCTAGGATTAACAGGAATAAGCTAAAAATTTCAGAATTGCACCGTGCAATGTGGAGATATTACTGTTTGTGCATTTACAATATTCATTGATTTTTGCCATTGAAAAACATGTTTTTCATATACCAGAAATGTTTGAAGCTACTGACTGAATGAAAGGAGCTGGCATCTCACTCTCTTTGAATCTTCTTTATCATGCTAGGATTAACAGGAAAAAGCAAAAAATTTCAGAATTGCACCGTGCAATGTGGAGATATTACTGTTTGTGCATTTACAATATTCATTGATTTTTGCCATTGAAAAACATGTTTTTCATATACCAGAAATGTTTGAAGCTACTGACTGAATGAAAGGAGCTGGCATCTCACTCTCTTTGAATCTTCTTTATCATGCTAGGATTAGCAGGAAAAAGCAAAAAATTTCAGAATTGCACCGTGCAATGTGGAGATATTACTGTTTGTGCATTTACAATATTCATTGATTTTTGCCATTGAAAAACATGTTTTTCATATACCAGAAATGTTTGAAGCTACTGACTGAATGAAAGGAGCTGGCATCTCACTCTCTTTGAATCTTCTTTATCATGCTAGGATTAACAGGAAAAAGCTAAAAATTTCAGAATTGCACCGTGCAATGTGGAGATATTACTGTTTGTGCATTTACAATATTCATTGATTTTTGCCATTGAAAAACATGTTTTTCATATACCAGAAATGTTTGAAGCTACTGACTGAATGAAAGGAGCTGGCATCTCACTCTCTTTGAATCTTCTTTATCATGCTAGGATTAGCAGGAAAAAGCAAAAAATTTCAGAATTGCACCTTGCAATGTGGAGATATTACTGTTTGTGCATTTACAATATTCATTGATTTTTGCCATTGAAAAACGTCCAGAAATGTTTGAAGCTACTGACTGAATGAAAGGAGCTGGCATCTCACTCTCTTTGAATCTTCTTTATCATGCTAGGATTAACAGGAAAAAGCTAAAAATTTCAGAATTGCACCTTGCAATGTGGAGATATTACTGTTTGTGCATTTACAATATTCATTGATTTTTGCCATTGAAAAACATGTTTTTCATATACCAGAAATGTTTGAAGCTACTGACTGAATGAAATGAGCTGGCATCTCACTCTCTTTGAATCTTCTTTATCATGCTAGGATTAGCAGGAAAAAGCAAAAAATTTCAGAATTGCACCGTGCAATGTGGAGATATTACTGTTTGTGCATTTACAATATTCATTGATTTTTGCCATTGAAAAACATGTTTTTCATATACCAGAAATGTTTGAAGCTACTGACTGAATGAAAGGAGCTGGCATCTCACTCTCTTTGAATCTTCTTTATCATGCTAGGATTAACAGGAAAAAGCTAAAAATTTCAGAATTGCACCGTGCAATGTGGAGATATTACTGTTTGTGCATTTACAATATTCATTGATTTTTGCCATTGAAAAACATGTTTTTCATATACCAGAAATGTTTGAAGCTACTGACTGAATGAAAGGAGCTGGCATCTCACTCTCTTTGAATCTTCTTTATCATGCTAGGATTAACAGGAAAAAGCTAAAAATTTCAGAATTGCACCGTGCAATGTGGAGATATTACTGTTTGTGCATTTACAATATTCATTGATTTTTGCCATTGAAAAACATGTTTTTCATATACCAGAAATGTTTGAAGCTACTGACTGAATGAAAGGAGCTGGCATCTCACTCTCTTTGAATCTTCTTTATCATGCTAGGATTAGCAGGAAAAAGCTAAAAATTTCAGAATTGCACCTTGCAATGTGGAGATATTACTGTTTGTGCATTTACAATATTCATTGATTTTTGCCATTGAAAAACGTCCAGAAATGTTTGAAGCTACTGACTGAATGAAAGGAGCTGGCATCTCACTCTCTTTGAATCTTCTTTATCATGCTAGGATTAACAGGAAAAAGCTAAAAATTTCAGAATTGCACCGTGCAATGTGGAGATATTACTGTTTGTGCATTTACAATATTCATTGATTTTTGCCATTGAAAAACATGTTTTTCATATACCAGAAATGTTTGAAGCTACTGACTGAATGAAAGGAGCTGGCATCTCACTCTCTTTGAATCTTCTTTATCATGCTAGGATTAACAGGAAAAAGCAAAAAATTTCAGAATTGCACCGTGCAATGTGGACTTATTACTGTTTGTGCATTTACAATATTCATTGATTTTTGCCATTGAAAAACATGTTTTTCATATACCAGAAATGTTTGAAGCTACTGACTGAATGAAAGGAGCTGGCATCTCACTCTCTTTGAATCTTCTTTATCATGCTAGGATTAGCAGGAAAAAGCAAAAAATTTCAGAATTGCACCGTGCAATGTGGAGATATTACTGTTTGTGCATTTACAATATTCATTGATTTTTGCCATTGAAAAACATGTTTTTCATATACCAGAAATGTTTGAAGCTACTGACTGAATGAAAGGAGCTGGCATCTCACTCTCTTTGAATCTTCTTTATCATGCTAGGATTAACAGGAAAAAGCTAAAAATTTCAGAATTGCACCGTGCAATGTGGAGATATTACTGTTTGTGCATTTACAATATTCATTGATTTTTGCCATTGAAAAACATGTTTTTCATATACCAGAAATGTTTGAAGCTACTGACTGAATGAAAGGAGCTGGCATCTCACTCTCTTTGAATCTTCTTTATCATGCTAGGATTAGCAGGAAAAAGCAAAAAATTTCAGAATTGCACCTTGCAATGTGGAGATATTACTGTTTGTGCATTTACAATATTCATTGATTTTTGCCATTGAAAAACGTCCAGAAATGTTTGAAGCTACTGACTGAATGAAAGGAGCTGGCATCTCACTCTCTTTGAATCTTCTTTATCATGCTAGGATTAACAGGAAAAAGCTAAAAATTTCAGAATTGCACCTTGCAATGTGGAGATATTACTGTTTGTGCATTTACAATATTCATTGATTTTTGCCATTGAAAAACATGTTTTTCATATACCAGAAATGTTTGAAGCTACTGACTGAATGAAATGAGCTGGCATCTCACTCTCTTTGAATCTTCTTTATCATGCTAGGATTAGCAGGAAAAAGCAAAAAATTTCAGAATTGCACCGTGCAATGTGGAGATATTACTGTTTGTGCATTTACAATATTCATTGATTTTTGCCATTGAAAAACATGTTTTTCATATACCAGAAATGTTTGAAGCTACTGACTGAATGAAAGGAGCTGGCATCTCACTCTCTTTGAATCTTCTTTATCATGCTAGGATTAACAGGAAAAAGCTAAAAATTTCAGAATTGCACCGTGCAATGTGGAGATATTACTGTTTGTGCATTTACAATATTCATTGATTTTTGCCATTGAAAAACATGTTTTTCATATACCAGAAATGTTTGAAGCTACTGACTGAATGAAAGGAGCTGGCATCTCACTCTCTTTGAATCTTCTTTATCATGCTAGGATTAACAGGAAAAAGCTAAAAATTTCAGAATTGCACCGTGCAATGTGGAGATATTACTGTTTGTGCATTTACAATATTCATTTATTTTTGCCATTGAAAAACATGTTTTTCATATACCAGAAATGTTTGAAGCTACTGACTGAATGAAAGGAGCTGGCATCTCACTCTCTTTGAATCTTCTTTATCATGCTAGGATTAGCAGGAAAAAGCTAAAAATTTCAGAATTGCACCTTGCAATGTGGAGATATTACTGTTTGTGCATTTACAATATTCATTGATTTTTGCCATTGAAAAACGTCCAGAAATGTTTGAAGCTACTGACTGAATGAAAGGAGCTGGCATCTCACTCTCTTTGAATCTTCTTTATCATGCTAGGATTAACAGGAAAAAGCTAAAAATTTCAGAATTGCACCGTGCAATGTGGAGATATTACTGTTTGTGCATTTACAATATTCATTGATTTTTGCCATTGAAAAACATGTTTTTCATATACCAGAAATGTTTGAAGCTACTGACTGAATGAAAGGAGCTGGCATCTCACTCTCTTTGAATCTTCTTTATCATGCTAGGATTAGCAGGAAAAAGCAAAAAATTTCAGAATTGCACCGTGCAATGTGGAGATATTACTGTTTGTGCATTTACAATATTCATTGATTTTTGCCATTGAAAAACATGTTTTTCATATACCAGAAATGTTTGAAGCTACTGACTGAATGAAAGGAGCTGGCATCTCACTCTCTTTGAATCTTCTTTATCATGCTAGGATTAGCAGGAAAAAGCAAAAAATTTCAGAATTGCACCTTGCAATGTGGAGATATTACTGTTTGTGCATTTTCAATATTCATTGATTTTTGCCATTGAAAAACATGTTTTTCATATACCAGAAATGTTTGAAGCTACTGACTGAATGAAAGGAGCTGGCATCTCACTCTCTTTGAATCTTCTTTATCATGCTAGGATTAACAGGAAAAAGCAAAAAATTTCAGAATTGCACCTTGCAATGTGGAGATATTACTGTTTGTGCATTAACAATATTCATTGATTTTTGCCATTGAAAAACGTCCAGAAATGTTTGAAGCTACTGACTGAATGAAAGGAGCTGGCATCTCACTCTCTTTGAATCTTCTTTATCATGCTAGGATTAGCAGGAAAAAGCAAAAAATTTCAGAATTGCACCGTGCAATGTGGAGATATTACTGTTTGTGCATTTACAATATTCATTGATTTTTGCCATTGAAAAACATGTTTTTCATATACCAGAAATGTTTGAAGCTACTGACTGAATGAAAGGAGCTGGCATCTCACTCTCTTTGAATCTTCTTTATCATGCTAGGATTAACAGGAATAAGCTAAAAATTTCAGAATTGCACCGTGCAATGTGGAGATATTACTGTTTGTGCATTTACAATATTCATTGATTTTTGCCATTGAAAAACATGTTTTTCATATACCAGAAATGTTTGAAGCTACTGACTGAATGAAAGGAGCTGGCATCTCACTCTCTTTGAATCTTCTTTATCATGCTAGGATTAACAGGAAAAAGCAAAAAATTTCAGAATTGCACCGTGCAATGTGGAGATATTACTGTTTGTGCATTTACAATATTCATTGATTTTTGCCATTGAAAAACATGTTTTTCATATACCAGAAATGTTTGAAGCTACTGACTGAATGAAAGGAGCTGGCATCTCACTCTCTTTGAATCTTCTTTATCATGCTAGGATTAGCAGGAAAAAGCAAAAAATTTCAGAATTGCACCGTGCAATGTGGAGATATTACTGTTTGTGCATTTACAATATTCATTGATTTTTGCCATTGAAAAACATGTTTTTCATATACCAGAAATGTTTGAAGCTACTGACTGAATGAAAGGAGCTGGCATCTCACTCTCTTTGAATCTTCTTTATCATGCTAGGATTAGCAGGAAAAAGCAAAAAATTTCAGAATTGCACCGTGCAATGTGGAGATATTACTGTTTGTGCATTTACAATATTCATTGATTTTTGCCATTGAAAAACATGTTTTTCATATACCAGAAATGTTTGAAGCTACTGACTGAATGAAAGGAGCTGGCATCTCACTCTCTTTGAATCTTCTTTATCATGCTAGGATTAACAGGAATAAGCTAAAAATTTCAGAATTGCACCGTGCAATGTGGAGATATTACTGTTTGTGCATTTACAATATTCATTGATTTTTGCCATTGAAAAACATGTTTTTCATATACCAGAAATGTTTGAAGCTACTGACTGAATGAAAGGAGCTGGCATCTCACTCTCTTTGAATCTTCTTTATCATGCTAGGATTAACAGGAAAAAGCAAAAAATTTCAGAATTGCACCGTGCAATGTGGAGATATTACTGTTTGTGCATTTACAATATTCATTGATTTTTGCCATTGAAAAACATGTTTTTCATATACCAGAAATGTTTGAAGCTACTGACTGAATGAAAGGAGCTGGCATCTCACTCTCTTTGAATCTTCTTTATCATGCTAGGATTAGCAGGAAAAAGCAAAAAATTTCAGAATTGCACCGTGCAATGTGGAGATATTACTGTTTGTGCATTTACAATATTCATTGATTTTTGCCATTGAAAAACATGTTTTTCATATACCAGAAATGTTTGAAGCTACTGACTGAATGAAAGGAGCTGGCATCTCACTCTCTTTGAATCTTCTTTATCATGCTAGGATTAACAGGAAAAAGCTAAAAATTTCAGAATTGCACCGTGCAATGTGGAGATATTACTGTTTGTGCATTTACAATATTCATTGATTTTTGCCATTGAAAAACATGTTTTTCATATACCAGAAATGTTTGAAGCTACTGACTGAATGAAAGGAGCTGGCATCTCACTCTCTTTGAATCTTCTTTATCATGCTAGGATTAGCAGGAAAAAGCAAAAAATTTCAGAATTGCACCTTGCAATGTGGAGATATTACTGTTTGTGCATTTACAATATTCATTGATTTTTGCCATTGAAAAACGTCCAGAAATGTTTGAAGCTACTGACTGAATGAAAGGAGCTGGCATCTCACTCTCTTTGAATCTTCTTTATCATGCTAGGATTAACAGGAAAAAGCTAAAAATTTCAGAATTGCACCGTGCAATGTGGAGATATTACTGTTTGTGCATTTACAATATTCATTGATTTTTGCCATTGAAAAACATGTTTTTCATATACCAGAAATGTTTGAAGCTACTGACTGAATGAAAGGAGCTGGCATCTCACTCTCTTTGAATCTTCTTTATCATGCTAGGATTAACAGGAAAAAGCAAAAAATTTCAGAATTGCACCGTGCAATGTGGAGATATTACTGTTTGTGCATTTACAATATTCATTGATTTTTGCCATTGAAAAACATGTTTTTCATATACCAGAAATGTTTGAAGCTACTGACTGAATGAAAGGAGCTGGCATCTCACTCTCTTTGAATCTTCTTTATCATGCTAGGATTAGCAGGAAAAAGCAAAAAATTTCAGAATTGCACCGTGCAATGTGGAGATATTACTGTTTGTGCATTTACAATATTCATTGATTTTTGCCATTGAAAAACATGTTTTTCATATACCAGAAATGTTTGAAGCTACTGACTGAATGAAAGGAGCTGGCATCTCACTCTCTTTGAATCTTCTTTATCATGCTAGGATTAACAGGAAAAAGCTAAAAATTTCAGAATTGCACCGTGCAATGTGGAGATATTACTGTTTGTGCATTTACAATATTCATTGATTTTTGCCATTGAAAAACATGTTTTTCATATACCAGAAATGTTTGAAGCTACTGACTGAATGAAAGGAGCTGGCATCTCACTCTCTTTGAATCTTCTTTATCATGCTAGGATTAGCAGGAAAAAGCAAAAAATTTCAGAATTGCACCTTGCAATGTGGAGATATTACTGTTTGTGCATTTACAATATTCATTGATTTTTGCCATTGAAAAACGTCCAGAAATGTTTGAAGCTACTGACTGAATGAAAGGAGCTGGCATCTCACTCTCTTTGAATCTTCTTTATCATGCTAGGATTAACAGGAAAAAGCTAAAAATTTCAGAATTGCACCTTGCAATGTGGAGATATTACTGTTTGTGCATTTACAATATTCATTGATTTTTGCCATTGAAAAACATGTTTTTCATATACCAGAAATGTTTGAAGCTACTGACTGAATGAAATGAGCTGGCATCTCACTCTCTTTGAATCTTCTTTATCATGCTAGGATTAGCAGGAAAAAGCAAAAAATTTCAGAATTGCACCGTGCAATGTGGAGATATTACTGTTTGTGCATTTACAATATTCATTGATTTTTGCCATTGAAAAACATGTTTTTCATATACCAGAAATGTTTGAAGCTACTGACTGAATGAAAGGAGCTGGCATCTCACTCTCTTTGAATCTTCTTTATCATGCTAGGATTAACAGGAAAAAGCTAAAAATTTCAGAATTGCACCGTGCAATGTGGAGATATTACTGTTTGTGCATTTACAATATTCATTGATTTTTGCCATTGAAAAACATGTTTTTCATATACCAGAAATGTTTGAAGCTACTGACTGAATGAAAGGAGCTGGCATCTCACTCTCTTTGAATCTTCTTTATCATGCTAGGATTAGCAGGAAAAAGCAAAAAATTTCAGAATTGCACCGTGCAATGTGGAGATATTACTGTTTGTGCATTTACAATATTTATTGATTTTTGCCATTGAAAAACATGTTTTTCATATACCAGAAATGTTTGAAGCTACTGACTGAATGAAAGGAGCTGGCATCTCACTCTCTTTGAATCTTCTTTATCATGCTAGGATTAGCAGGAAAAAGCTAAAAATTTCAGAATTGCACCGTGCAATGTGGAGATATTACTGTTTGTGCATTTACAATATTCATTGATTTTTGCCATTGAAAAACATGTTTTTCATATACCAGAAATGTTTGAAGCTACTGACTGAATGAAAGGAGCTGGCATCTCACTCTCTTTGAATCTTCTTTATCATGCTAGGATTAACAGGAAAAAGCTAAAAATTTCAGAATTGCACCGTGCAATGTGGAGATATTACTGTTTGTGCATTTACAATATTCATTGATTTTTGCCATTGAAAAACATGTTTTTCATATACCAGAAATGTTTGAAGCTACTGACTGAATGAAAGGAGCTGGCATCTCACTCTCTTTGAATCTTCTTTATCATGCTAGGATTAGCAGGAAAAAGCAAAAAATTTCAGAATTGCACCTTGCAATGTGGAGATATTACTGTTTGTGCATTTACAATATTCATTGATTTTTGCCATTGAAAAACGTCCAGAAATGTTTGAAGCTACTGACTGAATGAAAGGAGCTGGCATCTCACTCTCTTTGAATCTTCTTTATCATGCTAGGATTAACAGGAAAAAGCTAAAAATTTCAGAATTGCACCTTGCAATGTGGAGATATTACTGTTTGTGCATTTACAATATTCATTGATTTTTGCCATTGAAAAACATGTTTTTCATATACCAGAAATGTTTGAAGCTACTGACTGAATGAAATGAGCTGGCATCTCACTCTCTTTGAATCTTCTTTATCATGCTAGGATTAGCAGGAAAAAGCAAAAAATTTCAGAATTGCACCGTGCAATGTGGAGATATTACTGTTTGTGCATTTACAATATTCATTGATTTTTGCCATTGAAAAACATGTTTTTCATATACCAGAAATGTTTGAAGCTACTGACTGAATGAAAGGAGCTGGCATCTCACTCTCTTTGAATCTTCTTTATCATGCTAGGATTAACAGGAAAAAGCTAAAAATTTCAGAATTGCACCGTGCAATGTGGAGATATTACTGTTTGTGCATTTACAATATTCATTGATTTTTGCCATTGAAAAACATGTTTTTCATATACCAGAAATGTTTGAAGCTACTGACTGAATGAAAGGAGCTGGCATCTCACTCTCTTTGAATCTTCTTTATCATGCTAGGATTAGCAGGAAAAAGCAAAAAATTTCAGAATTGCACCGTGCAATGTGGAGATATTACTGTTTGTGCATTTACAATATTCATTGATTTTTGCCATTGAAAAACATGTTTTTCATATACCAGAAATGTTTGAAGCTACTGACTGAATGAAAGGAGCTGGCATCTCACTCTCTTTGAATCTTCTTTATCATGCTAGGATTAGCAGGAAAAAGCTAAAAATTTCAGAATTGCACCTTGCAATGTGGAGATATTACTGTTTGTGCATTTACAATATTCATTGATTTTTGCCATTGAAAAACGTCCAGAAATGTTTGAAGCTACTGACTGAATGAAAGGAGCTGGCATCTCACTCTCTTTGAATCTTCTTTATCATGCTAGGATTAACAGGAAAAAGCTAAAAATTTCAGAATTGCACCGTGCAATGTGGAGATATTACTGTTTGTGCATTTACAATATTCATTGATTTTTGCCATTGAAAAACATGTTTTTCATATACCAGAAATGTTTGAAGCTACTGACTGAATGAAAGGAGCTGGCATCTCACTCTCTTTGAATCTTCTTTATCATGCTAGGATTAGCAGGAAAAAGCAAAAAATTTCAGAATTGCACCGTGCAATGTGGAGATATTACTGTTTGTGCATTTACAATATTCATTGATTTTTGCCATTGAAAAACATGTTTTTCATATACCAGAAATGTTTGAAGCTACTGACTGAATGAAAGGAGCTGGCATCTCACTCTCTTTGAATCTTCTTTATCATGCTAGGATTAGCAGGAAAAAGCAAAAAATTTCAGAATTGCACCTTGCAATGTGGAGATATTACTGTTTGTGCATTTACAATATTCATTGATTTTTGCCATTGAAAAACATGTTTTTCATATACCAGAAATGTTTGAAGCTACTGACTGAATGAAAGGAGCTGGCATCTCACTCTCTTTGAATCTTCTTTATCATGCTAGGATTAACAGGAAAAAGCAAAAAATTTCAGAATTGCACCTTGCAATGTGGAGATATTACTGTTTGTGCATTTACAATATTCATTGATTTTTGCCATTGAAAAACGTCCAGAAATGTTTGAAGCTACTGACTGAATGAAAGGAGCTGGCATCTCACTCTCTTTGAATCTTCTTTATCATGCTAGGATTAGCAGGAAAAAGCAAAAAATTTCAGAATTGCACCGTGCAATGTGGAGATATTACTGTTTGTGCATTTACAATATTCATTGATTTTTGCCATTGAAAAACATGTTTTTCATATACCAGAAATGTTTGAAGCTACTGACTGAATGAAAGGAGCTGGCATCTCACTCTCTTTGAATCTTCTTTATCATGCTAGGATTAACAGGAAAAAGCAAAAAATTTCAGAATTGCACCGTGCAATGTGGAGATATTACTGTTTGTGCATTTACAATATTCATTGATTTTTGCCATTGAAAAACATGTTTTTCATATACCAGAAATGTTTGAAGCTACTGACTGAATGAAAGGAGCTGGCATCTCACTCTCTTTGAATCTTCTTTATCATGCTAGGATTAGCAGGAAAAAGCAAAAAATTTCAGAATTGCACCGTGCAATGTGGAGATATTACTGTTTGTGCATTTACAATATTCATTGATTTTTGCCATTGAAAAACATGTTTTTCATATACCAGAAATGTTTGAAGCTACTGACTGAATGAAAGGAGCTGGCATCTCACTCTCTTTGAATCTTCTTTATCATGCTAGGATTAACAGGAAAAAGCTAAAAATTTCAGAATTGCACCGTGCAATGTGGAGATATTACTGTTTGTGCATTTACAATATTCATTGATTTTTGCCATTGAAAAACATGTTTTTCATATACCAGAAATGTTTGAAGCTACTGACTGAATGAAAGGAGCTGGCATCTCACTCTCTTTGAATCTTCTTTATCATGCTAGGATTAGCAGGAAAAAGCAAAAAATTTCAGAATTGCACCTTGCAATGTGGAGATATTACTGTTTGTGCATTTACAATATTCATTGATTTTTGCCATTGAAAAACGTCCAGAAATGTTTGAAGCTACTGACTGAATGAAAGGAGCTGGCATCTCACTCTCTTTGAATCTTCTTTATCATGCTAGGATTAACAGGAAAAAGCTAAAAATTTCAGAATTGCACCTTGCAATGTGGAGATATTACTGTTTGTGCATTTACAATATTCATTGATTTTTGCCATTGAAAAACATGTTTTTCATATACCAGAAATGTTTGAAGCTACTGACTGAATGAAATGAGCTGGCATCTCACTCTCTTTGAATCTTCTTTATCATGCTAGGATTAGCAGGAAAAAGCAAAAAATTTCAGAATTGCACCGTGCAATGTGGAGATATTACTGTTTGTGCATTTACAATATTCATTGATTTTTGCCATTGAAAAACATGTTTTTCATATACCAGAAATGTTTGAAGCTACTGACTGAATGAAAGGAGCTGGCATCTCACTCTCTTTGAATCTTCTTTATCATGCTAGGATTAACAGGAAAAAGCTAAAAATTTCAGAATTGCACCGTGCAATGTGGAGATATTACTGTTTGTGCATTTACAATATTCATTGATTTTTGCCATTGAAAAACATGTTTTTCATATACCAGAAATGTTTGAAGCTACTGACTGAATGAAAGGAGCTGGCATCTCACTCTCTTTGAATCTTCTTTATCATGCTAGGATTAGCAGGAAAAAGCAAAAAATTTCAGAATTGCACCGTGCAATGTGGAGATATTACTGTTTGTGCATTTACAATATTCATTGATTTTTGCCATTGAAAAACATGTTTTTCATATACCAGAAATGTTTGAAGCTACTGACTGAATGAAAGGAGCTGGCATCTCACTCTCTTTGAATCTTCTTTATCATGCTAGGATTAGCAGGAAAAAGCAAAAAATTTCAGAATTGCACCTTGCAATGTGGAGATATTACTGTTTGTGCATTTACAATATTCATTGATTTTTGCCATTGAAAAACGTCCAGAAATGTTTGAAGCTACTGACTGAATGAAAGGAGCTGGCATCTCACTCTCTTTGAATCTTCTTTATCATGCTAGGATTAACAGGAAAAAGCTAAAAATTTCAGAATTGCACCTTGCAATGTGGAGATATTACTGTTTGTGCATTTACAATATTCATTGATTTTTGCCATTGAAAAACATGTTTTTCATATACCAGAAATGTTTGAAGCTGCTGACTGAATGAAATGAGCTGGCATCTCACTCTCTTTGAATCTTCTTTATCATGCTAGGATTAGCAGGAAAAAGCAAAAAATTTCAGAATTGCACCGTGCAATGTGGAGATATTACTGTTTGTGCATTTACAATATTCATTGATTTTTGCCATTGAAAAACATGTTTTTCATATACCAGAAATGTTTGAAGCTACTGACTGAATGAAAGGAGCTGGCATCTCACTCTCTTTGAATCTTCTTTATCATGCTAGGATTAACAGGAAAAAGCTAAAAATTTCAGAATTGCACCGTGCAATGTGGAGATATTACTGTTTGTGCATTTACAATATTCATTGATTTTTGCCATTGAAAAACATGTTTTTCATATACCAGAAATGTTTGAAGCTACTGACTGAATGAAAGGAGCTGGCATCTCACTCTCTTTGAATCTTCTTTATCATGCTAGGATTAGCAGGAAAAAGCAAAAAATTTCAGAATTGCACCGTGCAATGTGGAGATATTACTGTTTGTGCATTTACAATATTCATTGATTTTTGCCATTGAAAAACATGTTTTTCATATACCAGAAATGTTTGAAGCTACTGACTGAATGAAAGGAGCTGGCATCTCACTCTCTTTGAATCTTCTTTATCATGCTAGGATTAGCAGGAAAAAGCTAAAAATTTCAGAATTGCACCTTGCAATGTGGAGATATTACTGTTTGTGCATTTACAATATTCATTGATTTTTGCCATTGAAAAACGTCCAGAAATGTTTGAAGCTACTGACTGAATGAAAGGAGCTGGCATCTCACTCTCTTTGAATCTTCTTTATCATGCTAGGATTAACAGGAAAAAGCTAAAAATTTCAGAATTGCACCGTGCAATGTGGAGATATTACTGTTTGTGCATTTACAATATTCATTGATTTTTGCCATTGAAAAACATGTTTTTCATATACCAGAAATGTTTGAAGCTACTGACTGAATGAAAGGAGCTGGCATCTCACTCTCTTTGAATCTTCTTTATCATGCTAGGATTAGCAGGAAAAAGCAAAAAATTTCAGAATTGCACCGTGCAATGTGGAGATATTACTGTTTGTGCATTTACAATATTCATTGATTTTTGCCATTGAAAAACATGTTTTTCATATACCAGAAATGTTTGAAGCTACTGACTGAATGAAAGGAGCTGGCATCTCACTCTCTTTGAATCTTCTTTATCATGCTAGGATTAGCAGGAAAAAGCAAAAAATTTCAGAATTGCACCTTGCAATGTGGAGATATTACTGTTTGTGCATTTACAATATTCATTGATTTTTGCCATTGAAAAACATGTTTTTCATATACCAGAAATGTTTGAAGCTACTGACTGAATGAAAGGAGCTGGCATCTCACTCTCTTTGAATCTTCTTTATCATGCTAGGATTAACAGGAAAAAGCAAAAAATTTCAGAATTGCACCTTGCAATGTGGAGATATTACTGTTTGTGCATTTACAATATTCATTGATTTTTGCCATTGAAAAACGTCCAGAAATGTTTGAAGCTACTGACTGAATGAAAGGAGCTGGCATCTCACTCTCTTTGAATCTTCTTTATCATGCTAGGATTAGCAGGAAAAAGCAAAAAATTTCAGAATTGCACCGTGCAATGTGGAGATATTACTGTTTGTGCATTTACAATATTCATTGATTTTTGCCATTGAAAAACATGTTTTTCATATACCAGAAATGTTTGAAGCTACTGACTGAATGAAAGGAGCTGGCATCTCACTCTCTTTGAATCTTCTTTATCATGCTAGGATTAACAGGAAAAAGCAAAAAATTTCAGAATTGCACCGTGCAATGTGGAGATATTACTGTTTGTGCATTTACAATATTCATTGATTTTTGCCATTGAAAAACATGTTTTTCATATACCAGAAATGTTTGAAGCTACTGACTGAATGAAAGGAGCTGGCATCTCACTCTCTTTGAATCTTCTTTATCATGCTAGGATTAGCAGGAAAAAGCAAAAAATTTCAGAATTGCACCGTGCAATGTGGAGATATTACTGTTTGTGCATTTACAACATTCATTGATTTTTGCCATTGAAAAACATGTTTTTCATATACCAGAAATGTTTGAAGCTACTGACTGAATGAAAGGAGCTGGCATCTCACTCTCTTTGAATCTTCTTTATCATGCTAGGATTAACAGGAAAAAGCTAAAAATTTCAGAATTGCACCGTGCAATGTGGAGATATTACTGTTTGTGCATTTACAATATTCATTGATTTTTGCCATTGAAAAACATGTTTTTCATATACCAGAAATGTTTGAAGCTACTGACTGAATGAAAGGAGCTGGCATCTCACTCTCTTTGAATCTTCTTTATCATGCTAGGATTAGCAGGAAAAAGCAAAAAATTTCAGAATTGCACCTTGCAATGTGGAGATATTACTGTTTGTGCATTTACAATATTCATTGATTTTTGCCATTGAAAAACGTCCAGAAATGTTTGAAGCTACTGACTGAATGAAAGGAGCTGGCATCTCACTCTCTTTGAATCTTCTTTATCATGCTAGGATTAACAGGAAAAAGCTAAAAATTTCAGAATTGCACATTGCAATGTGGAGATATTACTGTTTGTGCATTTACAATATTCATTGATTTTTGCCATTGAAAAACATGTTTTTCATATACCAGAAATGTTTGAAGCTACTGACTGAATGAAATGAGCTGGCATCTCACTCTCTTTGAATCTTCTTTATCATGCTAGGATTAGCAGGAAAAAGCAAAAAATTTCAGAATTGCACCGTGCAATGTGGAGATATTACTGTTTGTGCATTTACAATATTCATTGATTTTTGCCATTGAAAAACATGTTTTTCATATACCAGAAATGTTTGAAGCTACTGACTGAATGAAAGGAGCTGGCATCTCACTCTCTTTGAATCTTCTTTATCATGCTAGGATTAACAGGAAAAAGCTAAAAATTTCAGAATTGCACCGTGCAATGTGGAGATATTACTGTTTGTGCATTTACAATATTCATTGATTTTTGCCATTGAAAAACATGTTTTTCATATACCAGAAATGTTTGAAGCTACTGACTGAATGAAAGGAGCTGGCATCTCACTCTCTTTGAATCTTCTTTATCATGCTAGGATTAGCAGGAAAAAGCAAAAAATTTCAGAATTGCACCGTGCAATGTGGAGATATTACTGTTTGTGCATTTACAATATTCATTGATTTTTGCCATTGAAAAACATGTTTTTCATATACCAGAAATGTTTGAAGCTACTGACTGAATGAAAGGAGCTGGCATCTCACTCTCTTTGAATCTTCTTTATCATGCTAGGATTAGCAGGAAAAAGCTAAAAATTTCAGAATTGCACCTTGCAATGTGGAGATATTACTGTTTGTGCATTTACAATATTCATTGATTTTTGCCATTGAAAAACGTCCAGAAATGTTTGAAGCTACTGACTGAATGAAAGGAGCTGGCATCTCACTCTCTTTGAATCTTCTTTATCATGCTAGGATTAACAGGAAAAAGCTAAAAATTTCAGAATTGCACCGTGCAATGTGGAGATATTACTGTTTGTGCATTTACAATATTCATTGATTTTTGCCATTGAAAAACATGTTTTTCATATACCAGAAATGTTTGAAGCTACTGACTGAATGAAAGGAGCTGGCATCTCACTCTCTTTGAATCTTCTTTATCATGCTAGGATTAGCAGGAAAAAGCAAAAAATTTCAGAATTGCACCGTGCAATGTGGAGATATTACTGTTTGTGCATTTACAATATTCATTGATTTTTGCCATTGAAAAACATGTTTTTCATATACCAGAAATGTTTGAAGCTACTGACTGAATGAAAGGAGCTGGCATCTCACTCTCTTTGAATCTTCTTTATCATGCTAGGATTAGCAGGAAAAAGCAAAAAATTTCAGAATTGCACCTTGCAATGTGGAGATATTACTGTTTGTGCATTTACAATATTCATTGATTTTTGCCATTGAAAAACATGTTTTTCATATACCAGAAATGTTTGAAGCTACTGACTGAATGAAAGGAGCTGGCATCTCACTCTCTTTGAATCTTCTTTATCATGCTAGGATTAACAGGAAAAAGCAAAAAATTTCAGAATTGCACCTTGCAATGTGGAGATATTACTGTTTGTGCATTTACAATATTCATTGATTTTTGCCATTGAAAAACGTCCAGAAATGTTTGAAGCTACTGACTGAATGAAAGGAGCTGGCATCTCACTCTCTTTGAATCTTCTTTATCATGCTAGGATTAGCAGGAAAAAGCAAAAAATTTCAGAATTGCACCGTGCAATGTGGAGATATTACTGTTTGTGCATTTACAATATTCATTGATTTTTGCCATTGAAAAACATGTTTTTCATATACCAGAAATGTTTGAAGCTACTGACTGAATGAAAGGAGCTGGCATCTCACTCTCTTTGAATCTTCTTTATCATGCTAGGATTAACAGGAATAAGCTAAAAATTTCAGAATTGCACCGTGCAATGTGGAGATATTACTGTTTGTGCATTTACAATATTCATTGATTTTTGCCATTGAAAAACATGTTTTTCATATACCAGAAATGTTTGAAGCTACTGACTGAATGAAAGGAGCTGGCATCTCACTCTCTTTGAATCTTCTTTATCATGCTAGGATTAACAGGAAAAAGCAAAAAATTTCAGAATTGCACCGTGCAATGTGGAGATATTACTGTTTGTGCATTTACAATATTCATTGATTTTTGCCATTGAAAAACATGTTTTTCATATACCAGAAATGTTTGAAGCTACTGACTGAATGAAAGGAGCTGGCATCTCACTCTCTTTGAATCTTCTTTATCATGCTAGGATTAGCAGGAAAAAGCAAAAAATTTCAGAATTGCACCGTGCAATGTGGAGATATTACTGTTTGTGCATTTACAATATTCATTGATTTTTGCCATTGAAAAACATGTTTTTCATATACCAGAAATGTTTGAAGCTACTGACTGAATGAAAGGAGCTGGCATCTCACTCTCTTTGAATCTTCTTTATCATGCTAGGATTAACAGGAAAAAGCTAAAAATTTCAGAATTGCACCGTGCAATGTGGAGATATTACTGTTTGTGCATTTACAATATTCATTGATTTTTGCCATTGAAAAACATGTTTTTCATATACCAGAAATGTTTGAAGCTACTGACTGAATGAAAGGAGCTGGCATCTCACTCTCTTTGAATCTTCTTTATCATGCTAGGATTAACAGGAAAAAGCAAAAAATTTCAGAATTGCACCTTGCAATGTGGAGATATTACTGTTTGTGCATTTACAATATTCATTGATTTTTGCCATTGAAAAACATGTTTTTCATATACCAGAAATGTTTGAAGCTACTGACTGAATGAAAGGAGCTGGCATCTCACTCTCTTTGAATCTTCTTTATCATGCTAGGATTAGCAGGAAAAAGCAAAAAATTTCAGAATTGCACCGTGCAATGTGGAGATATTACTGTTTGTGCATTTACAATATTCATTGATTTTTGCCATTGAAAAACGTCCAGAAATGTTTGAAGCTACTGACTGAATGAAAGGAGCTGGCATCTCACTCTCTTTGAATCTTCTTTATCATGCTAGGATTAACAGGAAAAAGCTAAAAATTTCAGAATTGCACCGTGCAATGTGGAGATATTACTGTTTGTGCATTTACAATATTCATTGATTTTTGCCATTGAAAAACATGTTTTTCATATACCAGAAATGTTTGAAGCTACTGACTGAATGAAAGGAGCTGGCATCTCACTCTCTTTGAATCTTCTTTATCATGCTAGGATTAGCAGGAAAAAGCAAAAAATTTCAGAATTGCACCGTGCAATGTGGAGATATTACTGTTTGTGCATTTACAATATTCATTGATTTTTGCCATTGAAGAACATGTTTTTCATATACCAGAAATGTTTGAAGCTACTGACTGAATGAAAGGAGCTGGCATCTCACTCTCTTTGAATCTTCTTTATCATGCTAGGATTAACAGGAATAAGCTAAAAATTTCAGAATTGCACCGTGCAATGTGGAGATATTACTGTTTGTGCATTTACAATATTCATTGATTTTTGCCATTGAAAAACATGTTTTTCATATACCAGAAATGTTTGAAGCTACTGACTGAATGAAAGGAGCTGGCATCTCACTCTCTTTGAATCTTCTTTATCATGCTAGGATTAACAGGAAAAAGCAAAAAATTTCAGAATTGCACCGTGCAATGTGGAGATATTACTGTTTGTGCATTTACAATATTCATTGATTTTTGCCATTGAAAAACATGTTTTTCATATACCAGAAATGTTTGAAGCTACTGACTGAATGAAAGGAGCTGGCATCTCACTCTCTTTGAATCTTCTTTATCATGCTAGGATTAGCAGGAAAAAGCAAAAAATGTCAGAATTGCACCGTGCAATGTGGAGATATTACTGTTTGTGCATTTACAATATTCATTGATTTTTGCCATTGAAAAACATGTTTTTCATATACCAGAAATGTTTGAAGCTACTGACTGAATGAAAGGAGCTGGCATCTCACTCTCTTTGAATCTTCTTTATCATGCTAGGATTAACAGGAAAAAGCTAAAAATTTCAGAATTGCACCGTGCAATGTGGAGATATTACTGTTTGTGCATTTACAATATTCATTGATTTTTGCCATTGAAAAACATGTTTTTCATATACCAGAAATGTTTGAAGCTACTGACTGAATGAAAGGAGCTGGCATCTCACTCTCTTTGAATCTTCTTTATCATGCTAGGATTAGCAGGAAAAAGCAAAAAATTTCAGAATTGCACCTTGCAATGTGGAGATATTACTGTTTGTGCATTTACAATATTCATTGATTTTTGCCATTGAAAAACGTCCAGAAATGTTTGAAGCTACTGACTGAATGAAAGGAGCTGGCATCTCACTCTCTTTGAATCTTCTTTATCATGCTAGGATTAACAGGAAAAAGCTAAAAATTTCAGAATTGCACCTTGCAATGTGGAGATATTACTGTTTGTGCATTTACAATATTCATTGATTTTTGCCATTGAAAAACATGTTTTTCATATACCAGAAATGTTTGAAGCTACTGACTGAATGAAATGAGCTGGCATCTCACTCTCTTTGAATCTTCTTTATCATGCTAGGATTAGCAGGAAAAAGCAAAAAATTTCAGAATTGCACCGTGCAATGTGGAGATATTACTGTTTGTGCATTTACAATATTCATTGATTTTTGCCATTGAAAAACATGTTTTTCATATACCAGAAATGTTTGAAGCTACTGACTGAATGAAAGGAGCTGGCATCTCACTCTCTTTGAATCTTCTTTATCATGCTAGGATTAACAGGAAAAAGCTAAAAATTTCAGAATTGCACCGTGCAATGTGGAGATATTACTGTTTGTGCATTTACAATATTCATTGATTTTTGCCATTGAAAAACATGTTTTTCATATACCAGAAATGTTTGAAGCTACTGACTGAATGAAAGGAGCTGGCATCTCACTCTCTTTGAATCTTCTTTATCATGCTAGGATTAACAGGAAAAAGCTAAAAATTTCAGAATTGCACCGTGCAATGTGGAGATATTACTGTTTGTGCATTTACAATATTCATTGATTTTTGCCATTGAAAAACATGTTTTTCATATACCAGAAATGTTTGAAGCTACTGACTGAATGAAAGGAGCTGGCATCTCACTCTCTTTGAATCTTCTTTATCATGCTAGGATTAGCAGGAAAAAGCTAAAAATTTCAGAATTGCACCTTGCAATGTGGAGATATTACTGTTTGTGCATTTACAATATTCATTGATTTTTGCCATTGAAAAACGTCCAGAAATGTTTGAAGCTACTGACTGAATGAAAGGAGCTGGCATCTCACTCTCTTTGAATCTTCTTTATCATGCTAGGATTAACAGGAAAAAGCTAAAAATTTCAGAATTGCACCGTGCAATGTGGAGATATTACTGTTTGTGCATTTACAATATTCATTGATTTTTGCCATTGAAAAACATGTTTTTCATATACCAGAAATGTTTGAAGCTACTGACTGAATGAAAGGAGCTGGCATCTCACTCTCTTTGAATCTTCTTTATCATGCTAGGATTAACAGGAAAAAGCAAAAAATTTCAGAATTGCACCGTGCAATGTGGAGATATTACTGTTTGTGCATTTACAATATTCATTGATTTTTGCCATTGAAAAACATGTTTTTCATATACCAGAAATGTTTGAAGCTACTGACTGAATGAAAGGAGCTGGCATCTCACTCTCTTTGAATCTTCTTTATCATGCTAGGATTAGCAGGAAAAAGCAAAAAATTTCAGAATTGCACCGTGCAATGTGGAGATATTACTGTTTGTGCATTTACAATATTCATTGATTTTTGCCATTGAAAAACATGTTTTTCATATACCAGAAATGTTTGAAGCTACTGACTGAATGAAAGGAGCTGGCATCTCACTCTCTTTGAATCTTCTTTATCATGCTAGGATTAACAGGAAAAAGCTAAAAATTTCAGAATTGCACCGTGCAATGTGGAGATATTACTGTTTGTGCATTTACAATATTCATTGATTTTTGCCATTGAAAAACATGTTTTTCATATACCAGAAATGTTTGAAGCTACTGACTGAATGAAAGGAGCTGGTATCTCACTCTCTTTGAATCTTCTTTATCATGCTAGGATTAGCAGGAAAAAGCAAAAAATTTCAGAATTGCACCTTGCAATGTGGAGATATTACTGTTTGTGCATTTACAATATTCATTGATTTTTGCCATTGAAAAACGTCCAGAAATGTTTGAAGCTACTGACTGAATGAAAGGAGCTGGCATCTCACTCTCTTTGAATCTTCTTTATCATGCTAGGATTAACAGGAAAAAGCTAAAAATTTCAGAATTGCACCTTGCAATGTGGAGATATTACTGTTTGTGCATTTACAATATTCATTGATTTTTGCCATTGAAAAACATGTTTTTCATATACCAGAAATGTTTGAAGCTACTGACTGAATGAAATGAGCTGGCATCTCACTCTCTTTGAATCTTCTTTATCATGCTAGGATTAGCAGGAAAAAGCAAAAAATTTCAGAATTGCACCGTGCAATGTGGAGATATTACTGTTTGTGCATTTACAATATTCATTGATTTTTGCCATTGAAAAACATGTTTTTCATATACCAGAAATGTTTGAAGCTACTGACTGAATGAAAGGAGCTGGCATCTCACTCTCTTTGAATCTTCTTTATCATGCTAGGATTAACAGGAAAAAGCTAAAAATTTCAGAATTGCACCGTGCAATGTGGAGATATTACTGTTTGTGCATTTACAATATTCATTGATTTTTGCCATTGAAAAACATGTTTTTCATATACCAGAAATGTTTGAAGCTACTGACTGAATGAAAGGAGCTGGCATCTCACTCTCTTTGAATCTTCTTTATCATGCTAGGATTAACAGGAAAAAGCTAAAAATTTCAGAATTGCACCGTGCAATGTGGAGATATTACTGTTTGTGCATTTACAATATTCATTGATTTTTGCCATTGAAAAACATGTTTTTCATATACCAGAAATGTTTGAAGCTACTGACTGAATGAAAGGAGCTGGCATCTCACTCTCTTTGAATCTTCTTTATCATGCTAGGATTAGCAGGAAAAAGCAAAAAATTTCAGAATTGCACCGTGCAATGTGGAGATATTACTGTTTGTGCATTTACAATATTCATTGATTTTTGCCATTGAAAAACATGTTTTTCATATACCAGAAATGTTTGAAGCTACTGACTGAATGAAAGGAGCTGGCATCTCACTCTCTTTGAATCTTCTTTATCATGCTAGGATTAGCAGGAAAAAGCAAAAAATTTCAGAATTGCACCTTGCAATGTGGAGATATTACTGTTTGTGCATTTACAATATTCATTGATTTTTGCCATTGAAAAACATGTTTTTCATATACCAGAAATGTTTGAAGCTACTGACTGAATGAAAGGAGCTGGCATCTCACTCTCTTTGAATCTTCTTTATCATGCTAGGATTAACAGGAAAAAGCAAAAAATTTCAGAATTGCACCTTGCAATGTGGAGATATTACTGTTTGTGCATTTACAATATTCATTGATTTTTGCCATTGAAAAACGTCCAGAAATGTTTGAAGCTACTGACTGAATGAAAGGAGCTGGCATCTCACTCTCTTTGAATCTTCTTTATCATGCTAGGATTAGCAGGAAAAAGCAAAAAATTTCAGAATTGCACCGTGCAATGTGGAGATATTACTGTTTGTGCATTTACAATATTCATTGATTTTTGCCATTGAAAAACATGTTTTTCATATACCAGAAATGTTTGAAGCTACTGACTGAATGAAAGGAGCTGGCATCTCACTCTCTTTGAATCTTCTTTATCATGCTAGGATTAACAGGAATAAGCTAAAAATTTCAGAATTGCACCGTGCAATGTGGAGATATTACTGTTTGTGCATTTACAATATTCATTGATTTTTGCCATTGAAAAACATGTTTTTCATATACCAGAAATGTTTGAAGCTACTGACTGAATGAAAGGAGCTGGCATCTCACTCTCTTTGAATCTTCTTTATCATGCTAGGATTAACAGGAAAAAGCAAAAAATTTCAGAATTGCACCGTGCAATGTGGAGATATTACTGTTTGTGCATTTACAATATTCATTGATTTTTGCCATTGAAAAACATGTTTTTCATATACCAGAAATGTTTGAAGCTACTGACTGAATGAAAGGAGCTGGCATCTCACTCTCTTTGAATCTTCTTTATCATGCTAGGATTAGCAGGAAAAAGCAAAAAATTTCAGAATTGCACCGTGCAATGTGGAGATATTACTGTTTGTGCATTTACAATATTCATTGATTTTTGCCATTGAAAAACATGTTTTTCATATACCAGAAATGTTTGAAGCTACTGACTGAATGAAAGGAGCTGGCATCTCACTCTCTTTGAATCTTCTTTATCATGCTAGGATTAGCAGGAAAAAGCAAAAAATTTCAGAATTGCACCTTGCAATGTGGAGATATTACTGTTTGTGCATTTACAATATTCATTGATTTTTGCCATTGAAAAACATGTTTTTCATATACCAGAAATGTTTGAAGCTACTGACTGAATGAAAGGAGCTGGCATCTCACTCTCTTTGAATCTTCTTTATCATGCTAGGATTAACAGGAAAAAGCAAAAAATTTCAGAATTGCACCTTGCAATGTGCAGATATTACTGTTTGTGCATTTACAATATTCATTGATTTTTGCCATTGAAAAACGTCCAGAAATGTTTGAAGCTACTGACTGAATGAAAGGAGCTGGCATCTCACTCTCTTTGAATCTTCTTTATCATGCTAGGATTAGCAGGAAAAAGCAAAAAATTTCAGAATTGCACCGTGCAATGTGGAGATATTACTGTTTGTGCATTTACAATATTCATTGATTTTTGCCATTGAAAAACATGTTTTTCATATACCAGAAATGTTTGAAGCTACTGACTGAATGAAAGGAGCTGGCATCTCACTCTCTTTGAATCTTCTTTATCATGCTAGGATTAACAGGAAAAAGCTAAAAATTTCAGAATTGCACCTTGCAATGTGGAGATATTACTGTTTGTGCATTTACAATATTCATTGATTTTTGCCATTGAAAAACATGTTTTTCATATACCAGAAATGTTTGAAGCTACTGACTGAATGAAAGGAGCTGGCATCTCACTCTCTTTGAATCTTCTTTATCATGCTAGGATTAGCAGGAAAAAGCAAAAAATTTCAGAATTGCACCGTGCAATGTGGAGATATTACTGTTTGTGCATTTACAATATTCATTGATTTTTGCCATTGAAAAACATGTTTTTCATATACCAGAAATGTTTGAAGCTACTGACTGAATGAAAGGAGCTGGCATCTCACTCTCTTTGAATCTTCTTTATCATGCTAGGATTAACAGGAAAAAGCTAAAAATTTCAGAATTGCACCTTGCAATGTGGAGATATTACTGTTTGTGCATTTACAATATTCATTGATTTTTGCCATTGAAAAACATGTTTTTCATATACCAGAAATGTTTGAAGCTACTGACTGAATGAAAGGAGCTGGCATCTCACTCTCTTTGAATCTTCTTTATCATGCTAGGATTAACAGGAAAAAGCAAAAAATTTCAGAATTGCACCTTGCAATGTGGAGATATTACTGTTTGTGCATTTACAATATTCATTGATTTTTGCCATTGAAAAACATGTTTTTCATATACCAGAAATGTTTGAAGCTACTGACTGAATGAAAGGAGCTGGCATCTCACTCTCTTTGAATCTTCTTTATCATGCTAGGATTAACAGTAAAAAGCTAAAAATTTCAGAATTGCACCGTGCAATGTGGAGATATTACTGTTTGTGCATTTACAATATTCATTGATTTTTGCCATTGAAAAACGTCCAGAAATGTTTGAAGCTACTGACTGAATGAAAGGAGCTGGCATCTCACGCTCTTTGAATCTTCTTTATCATGCTAGGATTAACAGGAAAAAGCTAAAAATTTCAGAATTGCACCTTGCAATGTGGAGATATTACTGTTTGTGCATTTACAATATTCATTGATTTTTGCCATTGAAAAACGTCCAGAAATGTTTGAAGCTACTGACTGAATGAAAGGAGCTGGCATCTCACTCTCTTTGAATCTTCTTTATCATGCTAGGATTAGCAGGAAAAAGCAAAAAATTTCAGAATTGCACCGTGCAATGTGGAGATATTACTGTTTGTGCATTTACAATATTCATTGATTTTTGCCATTGAAAAACATGTTTTTCATATACCAGAAATGTTTGAAGCTACTGACTGAATGAAAGGAGCTGGCATCTCACTCTCTTTGAATCTTCTTTATCATGCTAGGATTAGCAGGAAAAAGCTAAAAATTTCAGAATTGCACCGTGCAATGTGGAGATATTACTGTTTGTGCATTTACAATATTCATTGATTTTTGCCATTGAAAAACATGTTTTTCATATACCAGAAATGTTTGAAGCTACTGACTGAATGAAAGGAGCTGGCATCTCACTCTCTTTGAATCTTCTTTATCATGCTAGGATTAGCAGGAAAAAGCTAAAAATTTCAGAATTGCACCGTGCAATGTGGAGATATTACTGTTTGTGCATTTACAGTATTCATTGATTTTTGCCATTGAAAAACATGTTTTTCATATACCAGAAATGTTTGAAGCTACTGACTGAATGAAAGGAGCTGGCATCTCACTCTCTTTGAATCTTCTTTATCATGCTAGGATTAGCAGGAAAAAGCTAAAAATTTCAGAATTGCACCTTGCAATGTGGAGATATTACTGTTTGTGCATTTACAATATTCATTGATTTTTGCCATTGAAAAACGTCCAGAAATGTTTGAAGCTACTGACTGAATGAAAGGAGCTGGCATCTCACTCTCTTTGAATCTTCTTTATCATGCTAGGATTAACAGGAAAAAGCTAAAAATTTCAGAATTGCACCTTGCAATGTGGAGATATTACTGTTTGTGCATTTACAATATTCATTGATTTTTGCCATTGAAAAACATGTTTTTCATATACCAGAAATGTTTGAAGCTACTGACTGAATGAAAGGAGCTGGCATCTCACTCTCTTTGAATCTTCTTTATCATGCTAGGATTAGCAGGAAAAAGCAAAAAATTTCAGAATTGCACCGTGCAATGTGGAGATATTACTGTTTGTGCATTTACAATATTCATTGATTTTTGCCATTGAAAAACATGTTTTTCATATACCAGAAATGTTTGAAGCTACTGACTGAATGAAAGGAGCTGGCATCTCACTCTCTTTGAATCTTCTTTATCATGCTAGGATTAACAGGAAAAAGCTAAAAATTTCAGAATTGCACCTTGCAATGTGGAGATATTACTGTTTGTGCATTTACAATATTCATTGATTTTTGCCATTGAAAAACGTCCAGAAATGTTTGAAGCTACTGACTGAATGAAAGGAGCTGGCATCTCACTCTCTTTGAATCTTCTTTATCATGCTAGGATTAACAGGAAAAAGCTAAAAATTTCAGAATTGCACCGTGCAATGTGGAGATATTACTGTTTGTGCATTTACAATATTCATTGATTTTTGCCATTGAAAAACATGTTTTTCATATACCAGAAATGTTTGAAGCTACTGACTGAATGAAAGGAGCTGGCATCTCACTCTCTTTGAATCTTCTTTATCATGCTAGGATTAGCAGGAAAAAGCAAAAAATTTCAGAATTGCACCGTGCAATGTGGAGATATTACTGTTTGTGCATTTACAATATTCATTGATTTTTGCCATTGAAAAACATGTTTTTCATATACCAGAAATGTTTGAAGCTACTGACTGAATGAAAGGAGCTGGCATCTCACTCTCTTTGAATCTTCTTTATCATGCTAGGATTAACAGGAAAAAGCTAAAAATTTCAGAATTGCACCTTGCAATGTGGAGATATTACTGTTTGTGCATTTACAATATTCATTGATTTTTGCCATTGAAAAACGTCCAGAAATGTTTGAAGCTACTGACTGAATGAAAGGAGCTGGCATCTCACTCTCTTTGAATCTTCTTTATCATGCTAGGATTAACAGGAAAAAGCTAAAAATTTCAGAATTGCACCTTGCAATGTGGAGATATTACTGTTTGTGCATTTACAATATTCATTGATTTTTGCCATTGAAAAACATGTTTTTCATATACCAGAAATGTTTGAAGCTACTGACTGAATGAAAGGAGCTGGCATCTCACTCTCTTTGAATCTTCTTTATCATGCTAGGATTAGCAGGAAAAAGCAAAAAATTTCAGAATTGCACCGTGCAATGTGGAGATATTACTGTTTGTGCATTTACAATATTCATTGATTTTTGCCATTGAAAAACGTCCAGAAATGTTTGAAGCTACTGACTGAATGAAAGGAGCTGGCATCTCACTCTCTTTGAATCTTCTTTATCATGCTAGGATTAGCAGGAAAAAGCTAAAAATTTCAGAATTGCACCGTGCAATGTGGAGATATTACTGTTTGTGCATTTACAATATTCATTGATTTTTGCCATTGAAAAACATGTTTTTCATATACCAGAAATGTTTGAAGCTACTGACTGAATGAAAGGAGCTGGCATCTCACTCTCTTTGAATCTTCTTTATCATGCTAGGATTAACAGGAAAAAGCTAAAAATTTCAGAATTGCACCGTGCAATGTGGAGATATTACTGTTTGTGCATTTACAATATTCATTGATTTTTGCCATTGAAAAACATGTTTTTCATATACCAGAAATGTTTGAAGCTACTGACTGAATGAAAGGAGCTGGCATCTCACTCTCTTTGAATCTTCTTTATCATGCTAGGATTAGCAGGAAAAAGCAAAAAATTTCAGAATTGCACCGTGCAATGTGGAGATATTACTGTTTGTGCATTTACAATATTCATTGATTTTTGCCATTGAAAAACGTCCAGAAATGTTTGAAGCTACTGACTGAATGAAAGGAGCTGGCATCTCACTCTCTTTGAATCTTCTTTATCATGCTAGGATTAACAGGAAAAAGCTAAAAATTTCAGAATTGCACCGTGCAATGTGGAGATATTACTGTTTGTGCATTTACAATATTCATTGATTTTTGCCATTGAAAAACATGTTTTTCATATACCAGAAATGTTTGAAGCTACTGACTGAATGAAAGGAGCTGGCATCTCACTCTCTTTGAATCTTCTTTATCATGCTAGGATTAGCAGGAAAAAGCAAAAAATTTCAGAATTGCACCGTGCAATGTGGAGATATTACTGTTTGTGCATTTACAATATTGATTGATTTTTGCCATTGAAAAACGTCCAGAAATGTTTGAAGCTACTGACTGAATGAAAGGAGCTGGCATCTCACTCTCTTTGAATCTTCTTTATCATGCTAGGATTAGCAGGAAAAAGCTAAAAATTTCAGAATTGCACCGTGCAATGTGGAGATATTACTGTTTGTGCATTTACAATATTCATTGATTTTTGCCATTGAAAAACATGTTTTTCATATACCAGAAATGTTTGAAGCTACTGACTGAATGAAAGGAGCTGGCATCTCACTCTCTTTGAATCTTCTTTATCATGCTAGGATTAGCAGGAAAAAGCAAAAAATTTCAGAATTGCACCTTGCAATGTGGAGATATTACTGTTTGTGCATTTACAATATTCATTGATTTTTGCCATTGAAAAACGTCCAGAAATGTTTGAAGCTACTGACTGAATGAAAGGAACTGGCATCTCACTCTCTTTGAATCTTCTTTATCATGCAAGGATTAACAGGAAAAAGCTAAAAATTTCAGAATTGCACCGTGCAATGTGGAGATATTACTGTTTGTGCATTTACAATATTCATTGATTTTTGCCATTGAAAAACATGTTTTTCATATACCAGAAATGTTTGAAGCTACTGACTGAATGAAAGGAGCTGGCATCTCACTCTCTTTGAATCTTCTTTATCATGCTAGGATTAACAGGAAAAAGCTAAAAATTTCAGAATTGCACCTTGCAATGTGGAGATATTACTGTTTGTGCATTTACAATATTCATTGATTTTTGCCATTGAAAAACATGTTTTTCATATACCAGAAATGTTTGAAGCTACTGACTGAATGAAAGGAGCTGGCATCTCACTCTCTTTGAATCTTCTTTATCATGCTAGGATTAGCAGGAAAAAGCAAAAAATTTCAGAATTGCACCGTGCAATGTGGAGATATTACTGTTTGTGCATTTACAATATTCATTGATTTTTGCCATTGAAAAACGTCCAGAAATGTTTGAAGCTACTGACTGAATGAAAGGAGCTGGCATCTCACTCTCTTTGAATCTTCTTTATCATGCTAGGATTAGCAGGAAAAAGCTAAAAATTTCAGAATTGCACCGTGCAATGTGGAGATATTACTGTTTGTGCATTTACAATATTCATTGATTTTTGCCATTGAAAAACATGTTTTTCATATACCAGAAATGTTTGAAGCTACTGACTGAATGAAAGGAGCTGGCATCTCACTCTCTTTGAATCTTCTTTATCATGCTAGGATTAGCAGGAAAAAGCAAAAAATTTCAGAATTGCACCGTGCAATGTGGAGATATTACTGTTTGTGCATTTACAATATTCATTGATTTTTGCCATTGAAAAACATGTTTTTCATATACCAGAAATGTTTGAAGCTACTGACTGAATGAAAGGAGCTGGCATCTCACTCTCTTTGAATCTTCTTTATCATGCTAGGATTAGCAGGAAAAAGCAAAAAATTTCGGAATTGCACCGTGCAATGTGGAGATATTACTGTTTGTGCATTTACAATATTCATTGATTTTTGCCATTGAAAAACGTCCAGAAATGTTTGAAGCTACTGACTGAATGAAAGGAGCTGGCATCTCACTCTCTTTGAATCTTCTTTATCATGCTAGGATTAGCAGGAAAAAGCAAAAAATTTCAGAATTGCACCGTGCAATGTGGAGATATTACTGTTTGTGCATTTACAATATTCATTGATTTTTGCCATTGAAAAACATGTTTTTCATATACCAGAAATGTTTGAAGCTACTGACTGAATGAAAGGAGCTGGCATCTCACTCTCTTTGAATCTTCTTTATCATGCTAGGATTAACAGGAAAAAGCTAAAAATTTCAGAATTGCACCGTGCAATGTGGAGATATTACTGTTTGTGCATTTACAATATTCATTGATTTTTGCCATTGAAAAACATGTTTTTCATATACCAGAAATGTTTGAAGCTACTGACTGAATGAAAGGAGCTGGCATCTCACTCTCTTTGAATCTTCTTTATCATGCTAGGATTAGCAGGAAAAAGCAAAAAATTTCAGAATTGCACCGTGCAATGTGGAGATATTACTGTTTGTGCATTTACAATATTCATTGATTTTTGCCATTGAAAAACGTCCAGAAATGTTTGAAGCTACTGACTGAATGAAAGGAGCTGGCATCTCACTCTCTTTGAATCTTCTTTATCATGCTAGGATTAGCAGGAAAAAGCAAAAAATTTCAGAATTGCACCTTGCAATGTGGAGATATTACTGTTTGTGCATTTACAATATTCATTGATTTTTGCCATTGAAAAACGTCCAGAAATGTTTGAAGCTACTGACTGAATGAAAGGAGCTGGCATCTCACTCTCTTTGAATCTTCTTTATCATGCTAGGATTAACAGGAAAAAGCAAAAAATTTCAGAATTGCACCGTGCAATGTGGAGATATTACTGTTTGTGCATTTACAATATTCATTGATTTTTGCCATTGAAAAACATGTTTTTCATATACCAGAAATGTTTGAAGCTACTGACTGAATGAAAGGAGCTGGCATCTCACTCTCTTTGAATCTTCTTTATCATGCTAGGATTAGCAGGAAAAAGCTAAAAATTTCAGAATTGCACCGTGCAATGTGGAGATATTACTGTTTGTGCATTTACAATATTCATTGATTTTTGCCATTGAAAAACGTCCAGAAATGTTTGAAGCTACTGACTGAATGAAAGGAGCTGGCATCTCACTCTCTTTGAATCTTCTTTATCATGCTAGGATTAGCAGGAAAAAGCTAAAAATTTCAGAATTGCACCGTGCAATGTGGAGATATTACTGTTTGTGCATTTACAATATTCATTGATTTTTGCCATTGAAAAACATGTTTTTCATATACCAGAAATGTTTGAAGCTACTGACTGAATGAAAGGAGCTGGCATCTCACTCTCTTTGAATCTTCTTTATCATGCTAGGATTAGCAGGAAAAAGCAAAAAATTTCAGAATTGCACCGTGCAATGTGGAGATATTACTGTTTGTGCATTTACAATATTCATTGATTTTTGCCATTGAAAAACATGTTTTTCATATACCAGAAATGTTTGAAGCTACTGACTGAATGAAAGGAGCTGGCATCTCACTCTCTTTGAATCTTCTTTATCATGCTAGGATTAGCAGGAAAAAGCAAAAAATTTCAGAATTGCACCGTGCAATGTGGAGATATTACTGTTTGTGCATTTACAATATTCATTGATTTTTGCCATTGAAAAACGTCCAGAAATGTTTGAAGCTACTGACTGAATGAAAGGAGCTGGCATCTCACTCTCTTTGAATCTTCTTTATCATGCTAGGATTAGCAGGAAAAAGCAAAAAATTTCAGAATTGCACCTTGCAATGTGGAGATATTACTGTTTGTGCATTTACAATATTCATTGATTTTTGCCATTGAAAAACGTCCAGAAATGTTTGAAGCTACTGACTGAATGAAAGGAGCTGGCATCTCACTCTCTTTGAATCTTCTTTATCATGCTAGGATTAACAGGAAAAAGCAAAAAATTTCAGAATTGCACCGTGCAATGTGGAGATATTACTGTTTGTGCATTTACAATATTCATTGATTTTTGCCATTGAAAAACATGTTTTTCATATACCAGAAATGTTTGAAGCTACTGACTGAATGAAAGGAGCTGGCATCTCACTCTCTTTGAATCTTCTTTATCATGCTAGGATTAGCAGGAAAAAGCTAAAAATTTCAGAATTGCACCGTGCAATGTGGAGATATTACTGTTTGTGCATTTACAATATTCATTGATTTTTGCCATTGAAAAACATGTTTTTCATATACCAGAAATGTTTGAAGCTACTGACTGAATGAAAGGAGCTGGCATCTCACTCTCTTTGAATCTTCTTTATCATGCTAGGATTAGCAGGAAAAAGCAAAAAATTTCAGAATTGCACCTTGCAATGTGGAGATATTACTGTTTGTGCATTTACAATATTCATTGATTTTTGCCATTGAAAAACATGTTTTTCATATACCAGAAATGTTTGAAGCTACTGACTGAATGAAAGGAGCTGGCATCTCACTCTCTTTGAATCTTCTTTATCATGCTAGGATTAGCAGGAAAAAGCTAAAAATTTCAGAATTGCACCGTGCAATGTGGAGATATTACTGTTTGTGCATTTACAATATTCATTGATTTTTGCCATTGAAAAACGTCCAGAAATGTTTGAAGCTACTGACTGAATGAAAGGAGCTGGCATCTCACTCTCTTTGAATCTTCTTTATCATGCTAGGATTAACAGGAAAAAGCTAAAAATTTCAGAATTGCACCGTGCAATGTGGAGATATTACTGTTTGTGCATTTACAATATTCATTGATTTTTGCCATTGAAAAACATGTTTTTCATATACCAGAAATGTTTGAAGCTACTGACTGAATGAAAGGAGCTGGCATCTCACTCTCTTTGAATCTTCTTTATCATGCTAGGATTAACAGGAAAAAGCTAAAAATTTCAGAATTGCACCGTGCAATGTGGAGATATTACTGTTTGTGCATTTACAATATTCATTGATTTTTGCCATTGAAAAACGTCCAGAAATGTTTGAAGCTACTGACTGAATGAAAGGAGCTGGCATCTCACTCTCTTTGAATCTTCTTTATCATGCTAGGATTAGCAGGAAAAAAGCAAAAAATTTCAGAATTGCACCTTGCAATGTGGAGATATTACTCTTTGTGCATTTACAATATTCATTGATTTTTGCCATTGAAAAACATGTTTTTCATATACCAGAAATGTTTGAAGCTACTGACTGAATGAAAGGAGCTGGCATCTCACTCTCTTTGAATCTTCTTTATCATGCTAGGATTAGCAGGAAAAAGCTAAAAATTTCAGAATTGCACCGTGCAATGTGGAGATATTACTGTTTGTGCATTTACAATATTCATTGATTTTTGCCATTGAAAAACGTCCAGAAATGTTTGAAGCTACTGACTGAATGAAAGGAGCTGGCATCTCACTCTCTTTGAATCTTCTTTATCATGCTAGGATTAGCAGGAAAAAGCAAAAAATTTCAGAATTGCACCTTGCAATGTGGAGATATTACTGTTTGTGCATTTACAATATTCATTGATTTTTGCCATTGAAAAACGTCCAGAAATGTTTGAAGCTACTGACTGAATGAAAGGAGCTGGCATCTCACTCTCTTTGAATCTTCTTTATCATGCTAGGATTAACAGGAAAAAGCAAAAAATTTCAGAATTGCACCTTGCAATGTGGAGATATTACTGTTTGTGCATTTACAATATTCATTGATTTTTGCCATTGAAAAACATGTTTTTCATATACCAGAAATGTTTGAAGCTACTGACTGAATGAAAGGAGCTGGCATCTCACTCTCTTTGAATCTTCTTTATCATGCTAGGATTAACAGGAAAAAGCAAAAAATTTCAGAATTGCACCTTGCAATGTGGAGATATTACTGTTTGTGCATTTACAATATTCATTGATTTTTGCCATTGAAAAACATGTTTTTCATATACCAGAAATGTTTGAAGCTACTGACTGAATGAAAGGAGCTGGCATCTCACTCTCTTTGAATCTTCTTTATCATGCTAGGATTAGCAGGAAAAAGCTAAAAATTTCAGAATTGCACCGTGCAATGTGGAGATATTACTGTTTGTGCATTTACAATATTCATTGATTTTTGCCATTGAAAAACATGTTTTTCATATACCAGAAATGTTTGAAGCTACTGACTGAATGAAAGGAGCTGGCATCTCACTCTCTTTGAATCTTCTTTATCATGCTAGGATTAACAGGAAAAAGCTAAAAATTTCAGAATTGCACCGTGCAATGTGGAGATATTACTGTTTGTGCATTTACAATATTCATTGATTTTTGCCATTGAAAAACGTCCAGAAATGTTTGAAGCTACTGACTGAATGAAAGGAGCTGGCATCTCACTCTCTTTGAATCTTCTTTATCATGCTAGGATTAACAGGAAAAAGCAAAAAATTTCAGAATTGCACCTTGCAATGTGGAGATATTACTGTTTGTGCATTTACAATATTCATTGATTTTTGCCATTGAAAAACATGTTTTTCATATACCAGAAATGTTTGAAGCTACTGACTGAATGAAAGGAGCTGGCATCTCACTCTCTTTGAATCTTCTTTATCATGCTAGGATTAGCAGGAAAAAGCAAAAAATTTCAGAATTGCACCGTGCAATGTGGACATATTACTGTTTGTGCATTTACAATATTCATTGATTTTTGCCATTGAAAAACGTCCAGAAATGTTTGAAGCTACTGACTGAATGAAAGGAGCTGGCATCTCACTCTCTTTGAATCTTCTTTATCATGCTAGGATTAACAGGAAAAAGCAAAAAATTTCAGAATTGCACCTTGCAATGTGGAGATATTACTGTTTGTGCATTTACAATATTCATTGATTTTTGCCATTGAAAAACATGTTTTTCATATACCAGAAATGTTTGAAGCTACTGACTGAATGAAAGGAGCTGGCATCTCACTCTCTTTGAATCTTCTTTATCATGCTAGGATTAGCAGGAAAAAGCAAAAAATTTCAGAATTGCACCGTGCAATGTGGACATATTACTGTTTGTGCATTTACAATATTCATTGATTTTTGCCATTGAAAAACGTCCAGAAATGTTTGAAGCTACTGACTGAATGAAAGGAGCTGGCATCTCACTCTCTTTGAATCTTCGTTATCATGCTAGGATTAACAGGAAAAAGCTAAAAATTTCAGAATTGCACCGTGCAATGTGGAGATATTACTGTTTGTGCATTTACAATATTCATTGATTTTTGCCATTGAAAAACATGTTTTTCATATACTAGAAATGTTTGAAGCTACTGACTGAATGAAAGGAGCTGGCATCTCACTCTCTTTGAATCTTCTTTATCATGCTAGGATTAGCAGGAAAAAGCTAAAAATTTCAGAATTGCACCGTGCAATGTGGAGATATTACTGTTTGTGCATTTGCAATATTCATTGATTTTTGCCATTGAAAAACATGTTTTTCATATACCAGAAATGTTTGAAGCTACTGACTGAATGAAAGGAGCTGGCACCTCACTCTCTTTGAATCTTCTTTATCATGCTAGGATTAACAGGAAAAAGCAAAAAATTTCAGAATTGCACCTTGCAATGTGGAGATATTACTGTTTGTGCATTTACAATATTCATTGATTTTTGCCATTGAAAAACGTCCAGAAATGTTTGAAGCTACTGACTGAATGAAAGGAGCTGGCATCTCACTCTCTTTGAATCTTCTTTATCATGCTAGGATTAACAGGAAAAAGCAAAAAATTTCAGAATTGCACCTTGCAATGTGGAGATATTACTGTTTGTGCATTTACAATATTCATTGATTTTTGCCATTGAAAAACATGTTTTTCATATACCAGAAATGTTTGAAGCTACTGACTGAATGAAAGGAGCTGGCATCTCACTCTCTTTGAATCTTCTTTATCATGCTAGGATTAGCAGGAAAAAGCAAAAAATTTCAGAATTGCACCGTGCAATGTGGACATATTACTGTTTGTGCATTTACAATATTCATTGATTTTTGCCATTGAAAAACGTCCAGAAATGTTTGAAGCTACTGACTGAATGAAAGGAGCTGGCATCTCACTCTCTTTGAATCTTCTTTATCATGCTAGGATTAACAGGAAAAAGCTAAAAATTTCAGAATTGCACCGTGCAATGTGGAGATATTACTGTTTGTGCATTTACAATATTCATTGATTTTTGCCATTGAAAAACATGTTTTTCATATACTAGAAATGTTTGAAGCTACTGACTGAATGAAAGGAGCTGGCATCTCACTCTCTTTGAATCTTCTTTATCATGCTAGGATTAGCAGGAAAAAGCTAAAAATTTCAGAATTGCACCGTGCAATGTGGAGATATTACTGTTTGTGCATTTGCAATATTCATTGATTTTTGCCATTGAAAAACATGTTTTTCATATACCAGAAATGTTTGAAGCTACTGACTGAATGAAAGGAGCTGGCACCTCACTCTCTTTGAATCTTCTTTATCATGCTAGGATTAACAGGAAAAAGCAAAAAATTTCAGAATTGCACCTTGCAATGTGGAGATATTACTGTTTGTGCATTTACAATATTCATTGATTTTTGCCATTGAAAAACGTCCAGAAATGTTTGAAGCTACTGACTGAATGAAAGGAGCTGGCATCTCACTCTCTTTGAATCTTCTTTATCATGCTAGGATTAACAGGAAAAAGCAAAAAATTTCAGAATTGCACCTTGCAATGTGGAGATATTACTGTTTGTGCATTTACAATATTCATTGATTTTTGCCATTGAAAAACATGTTTTTCATATACCAGAAATGTTTGAAGCTACTGACTGAATGAAAGGAGCTGGCATCTCACTCTCTTTGAATCTTCTTTATCATGCTAGGATTAGCAGGAAAAAGCTAAAAATTTCAGAATTGCACCGTGCAATGTGGAGATATTACTGTTTGTGCATTTACAATATTCATTGATTTTTGCCATTGAAAAACATGTTTTTCATATACCAGAAATGTTTGAAGCTACTGACTGAATGAAAGGAGCTGGCATCTCACTCTCTTTGAATCTTCTTTATCATGCTAGGATTAACAGGAAAAAGCTAAAAATTTCAGAATTGCACCGTGCAATGTGGAGATATTACTGTTTGTGCATTTACAATATTCATTGATTTTTGCCATTGAAAAACATGTTTTTCATATACCAGAAATGTTTGAAGCTACTGACTGAATGAAAGGAGCTGGCATCTCACTCTCTTTGAATCTTCTTTATCATGCTAGGATTAGCAGGAAAAAGCTAAAAATTTCAGAATTGCACCGTGCAATGTGGAGATATTACTGTTTGTGCATTTACAATATTCATTGATTTTTGCCATTGAAAAACATGTTTTTCATATACCAGAAATGTTTGAAGCTACTGACTGAATGAAAGGAGCTGGCATCTCACTCTCTTTGAATCTTCTTTATCATGCTAGGATTAACAGGAAAAAGCTAAAAATTTCAGAATTGTACCTTGCAATGTGGAGATATTACTGTTTGTGCATTTACAATATTCATTGATTTTTGCCATTGAAAAACGTCCAGAAATGTTTGAAGCTACTGACTGAATGAAAGGAGCTGGCATCTCACTCTCTTTGAATCTTCTTTATCATGCTAGGATTAACAGGAAAAAGCTAAAAATTTCAGAATTGCACCGTGCAATGTGGAGATATTACTGTTTGTGCATTTACAATATTCATTGATTTTTGCCATTGAAAAACATGTTTTTCATATACCAGAAATGTTTGAAGCTACTGACTGAATGAAAGGAGCTGGCATCTCACTCTCTTTGAATCTTCTTTATCATGCTAGGATTAACAGGAAAAAGCTAAAAATTTCAGAATTGCACCTTGCAATGTGGAGATATTACTGTTTGTGCATTTACAATATTCATTGATTTTTGCCATTGAAAAACATGTTTTTCATATACCAGAAATGTTTGAAGCTACTGACTGAATGAAAGGAGCTGGCATCTCACTCTCTTTGAATCTTCTTTATCATGCTAGGATTAGCAGGAAAAAGCAAAAAATTTCAGAATTGCACCGTGCAATGTGGACATATTACTGTTTGTGCATTTACAATATTCATTGATTTTTGCCATTGAAAAACGTCCAGAAATGTTTGAAGCTACTGACTGAATGAAAGGAGCTGGCATCTCACTCTCTTTGAATCTTCTTTATCATGCTAGGATTAGCAGGAAAAAGCTAAAAATTTCAGAATTGCACCGTGCAATGTGGAGATATTACTGTTTGTGCATTTACAATATTCATTGATTTTTGCCATTGAAAAACATGTTTTTCATATACCAGAAATGTTTGAAGCTACTGACTGAATGAAAGGAGCTGGCATCTCACTCTCTTTGAATCTTCTTTATCATGCTAGGATTAGCAGGAAAAAGCAAAAAATTTCAGAATTGCACCGTGCAATGTGGAGATATTACTGTTTGTGCATTTACAATATTCATTGATTTTTGCCATTGAAAAACGTCCAGAAATGTTTGAAGCTACTGACTGAATGAAAGGAGCTGGCATCTCACTCTCTTTGAATCTTCTTTATCATGCTAGGATTAACAGGAAAAAGCAAAAAATTTCAGAATTGCACCGTGCAATGTGGAGATATTACTGTTTGTGCATTTACAATATTCATTGATTTTTGCCATTGAAAAACATGTTTTTCATATACCAGAAATGTTTGAAGCTACTGACTGAATGAAAGGAGCTGGCATCTCACTCTCTTTGAATCTTCTTTATCATGCTAGGATTAGCAGGAAAAAGCAAAAAATTTCAGAATTGCACCTTGCAATGTGGAGATATTACTGTTTGTGCATTTACAATATTCATTGATTTTTGCCATTGAAAAACATGTTTTTCATATACCAGAAATGTTTGAAGCTACTGACTGAATGAAAGGAGCTGGCATCTCACTCTCTTTGAATCTTCTTTATCATGCTAGGATTAGCAGGAAAAAGCAAAAAATTTCAGAATTGCACCGTGCAATGTGGAGATATTACTGTTTGTGCATTTACAATATTCATTGATTTTTGCCATTGAAAAACATGTTTTTCATATACCAGAAATGTTTGAAGCTACTGACTGAATGAAAGGAGCTGGCATCTCACTCTCTTTGAATCTTCTTTATCATGCTAGGATTAGCAGGAAAAAGCAAAAAATTTCAGAATTGCACCTTGCAATGTGGAGATATTACTGTTTGTGCATTTACAATATTCATTGATTTTTGCCATTGAAAAACATGTTTTTCATATACCAGAAATGTTTGAAGCTACTGACTGAATGAAAGGAGCTGGCATCTCACTCTCTTTGAATCTTCTTTATCATGCTAGGATTAGCAGGAAAAAGCTAAAAATTTCAAAATTGCACCGTGCAATGTGGAGATATTACTGTTTGTGCATTTACAATATTCATTGATTTTTGCCATTGAAAAACATGTTTTTCATATACCAGAAATGTTTGAAGCTACTGACTGAATGAAAGGAGCTGGCATCTCACTCTCTTTGAATCTTCTTTATCATGCTAGGATTAACAGGAAAAAGCAAAAAATTTCAGAATTGCACCTTGCAATGTGGAGATATTACTGTTTGTGCATTTACAATATTCATTGATTTTTGCCATTGAAAAACATGTTTTTCATATACCAGAAATGTTTGAAGCTACTGACTGAATGAAAGGAGCTGGCATCTCACTCTCTTTGAATCTTCTTTATCATGCTAGGATTAGCAGGAAAAAGCTAAAAATTTCAGAATTGCACCGTGCAATGTGGAGATATTACTGTTTGTGCATTTACAATATTCATTGATTTTTGCCATTGAAAAACGTCCAGAAATGTTTGAAGCTACTGACTGAATGAAAGGAGCTGGCATCTCACTCTCTTTGAATCTTCTTTATCATGCTAGGATTAGCAGGAAAAAGCAAAAAATTTCAGAATTGCACCTTGCAATGTGGAGATATTACTGTTTGTGCATTTACAATATTCATTGATTTTTGCCATTGAAAAACGTCCAGAAATGTTTGAAGCTACTGACTGAATGAAAGGAGCTGGCATCTCACTCTCTTTGAATCTTCTTTATCATGCTAGGATTAACAGGAAAAAGAAAAAATTTCAGAATTGCAACTTGCAATGTGGAGATATTACTGTTTGTGCATTTACAATATTCATTGATTTTTGCCATTGAAAAACATGTTTTTCATATACCAGAAATGTTTGAAGCTACTGACTGAATGAAAGGAGCTGGCATCTCACTCTCTTTGAATCTTCTTTATCATGCTAGGATTAGCAGGAAAAAGCTAAAAATTTCAGAATTGCACCGTGCAATGTGGAGATATTACTGTTTGTGCATTTACAATATTCATTGATTTTTGCCATTGAAAAACATGTTTTTCATATACCAGAAATGTTTGAAGCTACTGACTGAATGAAAGGAGCTGGCATCTCACTCTCTTTGAATCTTCTTTATCATGCTAGGATTAGCAGGAAAAAGCTAAAAATTTCAGAATTGCACCGTGCAATGTGGAGATATTACTGTTTGTGCATTTACAATATTCATTGATTTTTGCCATTGAAAAACATGTTTTTCATATACCAGAAATGTTTGAAGCTACTGACTGAATGAAAGGAGCTGGCATCTCACTCTCTTTGAATCTTCTTTATCATGCTAGGATTAGCAGGAAAAAGCAAAAAATTTCAGAATTGCACCTTGCAATGTGGAGATATTACTGTTTGTGCATTTACAATATTCATTGATTTTTGCCATTGAAAAACATGTTTTTCATATACCAGAAATGTTTGAAGCTACTGACTGAATGAAAGGAGCTGGCATCTCACTCTCTTTGAATCTTCTTTATCATGCTAGGATTAGCAGGAAAAAGCTAAAAATTTCAGAATTGCACCGTGCAATGTGGAGATATTACTGTTTGTGCATTTACAATATTCATTGATTTTTGCCATTGAAAAACGTCCAGAAATGTTTGAAGCTACTGACTGAATGAAAGGAGCTGGCATCTCACTCTCTTTGAATCTTCTTTATCATGCTAGGATTAACAGGAAAAAGCTAAAAATTTCAGAATTGCACCGTGCAATGTGGAGATATTACTGTTTGTGCATTTACAATATTCATTGATTTTTGCCATTGAAAAACATGTTTTTCATATACCAGAAATGTTTGAAGCTACTGACTGAATGAAAGGAGCTGGCATCTCACTCTCTTTGAATCTTCTTTATCATGCTAGGATTAGCAGGAAAAAGCTAAAAATTTCAGAATTGCACCGTGCAATGTGGAGATATTACTGTTTGTGCATTTACAATATTCATTGATTTTTGCCATTGAAAAACGTCCAGAAATGTTTGAAGCTACTGACTGAATGAAAGGAGCTGGCATCTCACTCTCTTTGAATCTTCTTTATCATGCTAGGATTAGCAGGAAAAAGCAAAAAATTTCAGAATTGCACCTTGCAATGTGGAGATATTACTGTTTGTGCATTTACAATATTCATTGATTTTTGCCATTGAAAAACATGTTTTTCATATACCAGAAATGTTTGAAGCTACTGACTGAATGAAAGGAGCTGGCATCTCACTCTCTTTGAATCTTCTTTATCATGCTAGGATTAGCAGGAAAAAGCTAAAAATTTCAGAATTGCACCGTGCAATGTGGAGATATTACTGTTTGTGCATTTACAATATTCATTGATTTTTGCCATTGAAAAACGTCTAGAAATGTTTGAAGCTACTGACTGAATGAAAGGAGCTGGCATCTCACTCTCTTTGAATCTTCTTTATCATGCTAGGATTAGCAGGAAAAAGCAAAAAATTTCAGAATTGCACCTTGCAATGTGGAGATATTACTGTTTGTGCATTTACAATATTCATTGATTTTTGCCATTGAAAAACGTCCAGAAATGTTTGAAGCTACTGACTGAATGAAAGGAGCTGGCATCTCACTCTCTTTGAATCTTCTTTATCATGCTAGGATTAACAGGAAAAAGCAAAAAATTTCAGAATTGCACCTTGCAATGTGGAGATATTACTGTTTGTGCATTTACAATATTCATTGATTTTTGCCATTGAAAAACATGTTTTTCATATACCAGAAATGTTTGAAGCTACTGACTGAATGAAAGGAGCTGGCATCTCACTCTCTTTGAATCTTCTTTATCATGCTAGGATTAACAGGAAAAAGCAAAACATTTCAGAATTGCACCTTGCAATGTGGAGATATTACTGTTTGTGCATTTACAATATTCATTGATTTTTGCCATTGAAAAACGTCCAGAAATGTTTGAAGCTACTGACTGAATGAAAGGAGCTGGCATCTCACTCTCTTTGATTCTTCTTTATCATGCTAGGATTAACAGGAAAAAGCAAAAAATTTCAGAATTGCACCTTGCAATGTGGAGATATTACTGTTTGTGCATTTACAATATTCATTGATTTTTGCCATTGAAAAACATGTTTTTCATATACCAGAAATGTTTGAAGCTACTGACTGAATGAAAGGAGCTGGCATCTCACTCTCTTTGAATCTTCTTTATCATGCTAGGATTAGCAGGAAAAAGCAAAAAATTTCAGAATTGCACCGTGCAATGTGGAGATATTACTGTTTGTGCATTTACAATATTCATTGATTTTTGCCATTGAAAAACGTCCAGAAATGTTTGAAGCTACTGACTGAATGAAAGGAGCTGGCATCTCACTCTCTTTGAATCTTCTTTATCATGCTAGGATTAACAGGAAAAAGCTAAAAATTTCAGAATTGCACCGTGCAATGTGGAGATATTACTGTTTGTGCATTTACAATATTCATTGATTTTTGCCATTGAAAAACATGTTTTTCATATACCAGAAATGTTTGAAGCTACTGACTGAATGAAAGGAGCTGGCATCTCACTCTCTTTGAATCTTCTTTATCATGCTAGGATTAGCAGGAAAAAGCTAAAAATTTCAGAATTGCACCGTGCAATGTGGAGATATTACTGTTTGTGCATTTACAATATTCATTGATTTTTGCCATTGAAAAACATGTTTTTCATATACCAGAAATGTTTGAAGCTACTGACTGAATGAAAGGAGCTGGCATCTCACTCTCTTTGAATCTTCTTTATCATGCTAGGATTAACAGGAAAAAGCAAAAAATTTCAGAATTGCACCTTGCAATGTGGAGATATTACTGTTTGTGCATTTACAATATTCATTGATTTTTGCCATTGAAAAACGTCCAGAAATGTTTGAAGCTACTGACTGAATGAAAGGAGCTGGCATCTCACTCTCTTTGAATCTTCTTTATCATGCTAGGATTAACAGGAAAAAGCAAAAAATTTCAGAATTGCACCTTGCAATGTGGAGATATTACTGTTTGTGCATTTACAATATTCATTGATTTTTGCCATTGAAAAACATGTTTTTCATATACCAGAAATGTTTGAAGCTACTGACTGAATGAAAGGAGCTGGCATCTCACTCTGTTTGAATCTTCTTTATCATGCTAGGATTAGCAGGAAAAAGCTAAAAATTTCAGAATTGCACCGTGCAATGTGGAGATATTACTGTTTGTGCATTTACAATATTCATTGATTTTCGCCATTGAAAAACATGTTTTTCATATACCAGAAATGTTTGAAGCTACTGACTGAATGAAAGGAGCTGGCATCTCACTCTCTTTGAATCTTCTTTATCATGCTAGGATTAACAGGAAAAAGCTAAAAATTTCAGAATTGCACCGTGCAATGTGGAGATATTACTGTTTGTGCATTTACAATATTCATTGAATTTTGCCATTGAAAAACATGTTTTTCATATACCAGAAATGTTTGAAGCTACTGACTGAATGAAAGGAGCTGGCATCTCACTCTCTTTGAATCTTCTTTATCATGCTAGGATTAGCAGGAAAAAGCTAAAAATTTCAGAATTGCACCGTGCAATGTGGAGATATTACTGTTTGTGCATTTACAATATTCATTGATTTTTGCCATTGAAAAACATGTTTTTCATATACCAGAAATGTTTGAAGCTACTGACTGAATGAAAGGAGCTGGCATCTCACTCTCTTTGAATCTTCTTTATCATGCTAGGATTAACAGGAAAAAGCTAAAAATTTCAGAATTGCACCTTGCAATGTGGAGATATTACTGTTTGTGCATTTACAATATTCATTGATTTTTGCCATTGAAAAACGTCCAGAAATGTTTGAAGCTACTGACTGAATGAAAGGAGCTGGCATCTCACTCTCTTTGAATCTTCTTTATCATGCTAGGATTAGCAGGAAAAAGCAAAAAATTTCAGAATTGCACCTTGCAATGTGGAGATATTACTGTTTGTGCATTTACAATATTCATTGATTTTTGCCATTGAAAAACATGTTTTTCATATACCAGAAATGTTTGAAGCTACTGACTGAATGAAAGGAGCTGGCATCTCACTCTCTTTGAATCTTCTTTATCATGCTAGGATTAACAGGAAAAAGCTAAAAATTTCAGAATTGCACCGTGCAATGTGGAGATATTACTGTTTGTGCATTTACAATATTCATTGATTTTTGCCATTGAAAAACGTCCAGAAATGTTTGAAGCTACTGACTGAATGAAAGGAGCTGGCATCTCACTCTCTTTGAATCTTCTTTATCATGCTAGGATTAACAGGAAAAAGCAAAAAATTTCAGAATTGCACCGTGCAATGTGGAGATATTACTGTTTGTGCATTTACAATATTCATTGATTTTTGCCATTGAAAAACATGTTTTTCATATACCAGAAATGTTTGAAGCTACTGACTGAATGAAAGGAGCTGGCATCTCACTCTCTTTGAATCTTCTTTATCATGCTAGGATTAGCAGGAAAAAGCAAAAAATTTCAGAATTGCACCGTGCAATGTGGAGATATTACTGTTTGTGCATTTACAATATTCATTGATTTTTGCCATTGAAAAACATGTTTTTCATATACCAGAAATGTTTGAAGCTACTGACTGAATGAAAGGAGCTGGCATCTCACTCTCTTTGAATCTTCTTTATCATGCTAGGATTAGCAGGAAAAAGCTAAAAATTTCAGAATTGCACCGTGCAATGTGGAGATATTACTGTTTGTGCATTTACAATATTCATTGATTTTTGCCATTGAAAAACATGTTTTTCATATACCAGAAATGTTTGAAGCTACTGACTGAATGAAAGGAGCTGGCATCTCACTCTCTTTGAATCTTCTTTATCATGCTAGGATTAGCAGGAAAAAGCTAAAAATTTCAGAATTGCACCGTGCAATGTGGAGATATTACTGTTTGTGCATTTACAATATTCATTGATTTTTGCCATTGAAAAACATGTTTTTCATATACCAGAAATGTTTGAAGCTACTGACTGAATGAAAGGAGCTGGCATCTCACTCTCTTTGAATCTTCTTTATCATGCTAGGATTAACAGGAAAAAGCTAAAAATTTCAGAATTGCACCTTGCAATGTGGAGATATTACTGTTTGTGCATTTACAATATTCATTGATTTTTGCCATTGAAAAACGTCCAGAAATGTTTGAAGCTACTGACTGAATGAAAGGAGCTGGCATCTCACTCTCTTTGAATCTTCTTTATCATGCTAGGATTAGCAGGAAAAAGCAAAAAATTTCAGAATTGCACCTTGCAATGTGGAGATATTACTGTTTGTGCATTTACAATATTCATTGATTTTTGCCATTGAAAAACATGTTTTTCATATACCAGAAATGTTTGAAGCTACTGACTGAATGAAAGGAGCTGGCATCTCACTCTCTTTGAATCTTCTTTATCATGCTAGGATTAACAGGAAAAAGCTAAAAATTTCAGAATTGCACCGTGCAATGTGGAGATATTACTGTTTGTGCATTTACAATATTCATTGATTTTTGCCATTGAAAAACGTCCAGAAATGTTTGAAGCTACTGACTGAATGAAAGGAGCTGGCATCTCACTCTCTTTGAATCTTCTTTATCATGCTAGGATTAACAGGAAAAAGCAAAAAATTTCAGAATTGCACCGTGCAATGTGGAGATATTACTGTTTGTGCATTTACAATATTCATTGATTTTTGCCATTGAAAAACATGTTTTTCATATACCAGAAATGTTTGAAGCTACTGACTGAATGAAAGGAGCTGGCATCTCACTCTCTTTGAATCTTCTTTATCATGCTAGGATTAGCAGGAAAAAGCAAAAAATTTCAGAATTGCACCGTGCAATGTGGAGATATTACTGTTTGTGCATTTACAATATTCATTGATTTTTGCCATTGAAAAACATGTTTTTCATATACCAGAAATGTTTGAAGCTACTGACTGAATGAAAGGAGCTGGCATCTCACTCTCTTTGAATCTTCTTTATCATGCTAGGATTAGCAGGAAAAAGCTAAAAATTTCAGAATTGCACCGTGCAATGTGGAGATATTACTGTTTGTGCATTTACAATATTCATTGATTTTTGCCATTGAAAAACATGTTTTTCATATACCAGAAATGTTTGAAGCTACTGACTGAATGAAAGGAGCTGGCATCTCACTCTCTTTGAATCTTCTTTATCATGCTAGGATTAGCAGGAAAAAGCAAAAAATTTCAGAATTGCACCGTGCAATGTGGAGATATTACTGTTTGTGCATTTACAATATTCATTGATTTTTGCCATTGAAAAACGTCCAGAAATGTTTGAAGCTACTGACTGAAAGGAGCTGGCATCTCACTCTCTTTGAATCTTCTTTATCATGCTAGGATTAGCAGGAAAAAGCTAAAAATTTCAGAATTGCACCGTGCAATGTGGAGATATTACTGTTTGTGCATTTACAATATTCATTGATTTTTGCCATTGAAAAACATGTTTTTCATATACCAGAAATGTTTGAAGCTACTGACTGAATGAAAGGAGCTGGCATCTCACTCTCTTTGAATCTTCTTTATCATGCTAGGATTAGCAGGAAAAAGCAAAAAATTTCAGAATTGCACCTTGCAATGTGGAGATATTACTGTTTGTGCATTTACAATATTCATTGATTTTTGCCATTGAAAAACATGTTTTTCATATACCAGAAATGTTTGAAGCTACTGACTGAATGAAAGGAGCTGGCATCTCACTCTCTTTGAATCTTCTTTATCATGCTAGGATTAGCAGGAAAAAGCTAAAAATTTCAGAATTGCACCGTGCAATGTGGAGATATTACTGTTTGTGCATTTACAATATTCATTGATTTTTGCCATTGAAAAACGTCCAGAAATGTTTGAAGCTACTGACTGAATGAAAGGAGCTGGCATCTCACTCTCTTTGAATCTTCTTTATCATGCTAGGATTAACAGGAAAAAGCTAAAAATTTCAGAATTGCACCGTGCAATGTGGAGATATTACTGTTTGTGCATTTACAATATTCATTGATTTTTGCCATTGAAAAACATGTTTTTCATATACCAGAAATGTTTGAAGCTACTGACTGAATGAAAGGAGCTGGCATCTCACTCTCTTTGAATCTTCTTTATCATGCTAGGATTAACAGGAAAAAGCTAAAAATTTCAGAATTGCACCGTGCAATGTGGAGATATTACTGTTTGTGCATTTACAATATTCATTGATTTTTGCCATTGAAAAACGTCCCGGAAATGTTTGAAGCTACTGACTGAATGAAAGGAGCTGGCATCTCACTCTCTTTGAATCTTCTTTATCATGCTAGGATTAGCAGGAAAAAGCAAAAAATTTCAGAATTGCACCTTGCAATGTGGAGATATTACTGTTTGTGCATTTACAATATTCATTGATTTTTGCCATTGAAAAACATGTTTTTCATATACCAGAAATGTTTGAAGCTACTGACTGAATGAAAGGAGCGGGCATCTCACTCTCTTTGAATCTTCTTTATCATGCTAGGATTATCAGGAAAAAGCTAAAAATTTCAGAATTGCACCGTGCAATGTGGAGATATTACTGTTTGTGCATTTACAATATTCATTGATTTTTGCCATTGAAAAACGTCCAGAAATGTTTGAAGCTACTGACTGAATGAAAGGAGCTGGCATCTCACTCTCTTTGAATCTTCTTTATCATGCTAGGATTAGCAGGAAAAAGCAAAAAATTTCAGAATTGCACCTTGCAATGTGGAGATATTACTGTTTGTGCATTTACAATATTCATTGATTTTTGCCATTGAAAAACGTCCAGAAATGTTTGAAGCTACTGACTGAATGAAAGGAGCTGGCATTTCACTCTCTTTGAATCTTCTTTATCATGCTAGGATTAACAGGAAAAAGCAAAAAATTTCAGAATTGCACCTTGCAATGTGGAGATATTACTGTTTGTGCATTTACAATATTCATTGATTTTTGCCATTGAAAAACATGTTTTTCATATACCAGAAATGTTTGAAGCTACTGACTGAATGAAAGGAGCTGGCATCTCACTCTCTTTGAATCTTCTTTATCATGCTAGGATTAACAGGAAAAAGCAAAACAGTTCAGAATTGCACCTTGCAATGTGGAGATATTACTGTTTGTGCATTTACAATATTCATTGATTTTTGCCATTGAAAAACGTCCAGAAATGTTTGAAGCTACTGACTGAATGAAAGGAGCTGGCATCTCACTCTCTTTGAATCTTCTTTATCATGCTAGGATTAACAGGAAAAAGCAAAAAATTTCAGAATTGCACCTTGCAATGTGGAGATATTACTGTTTGTGCATTTACAATATTCATTGATTTTTGCCATTGAAAAACATGTTTTTCATATACCAGAAATGTTTGAAGCTACTGACTGAATGAAAGGAGCTGGCATCTCACTCTCTTTGAATCTTCTTTATCATGCTAGGATTAGCAGGAAAAAGCAAAAAATTTCAGAATTGCACCGTGCAATGTGGAGATATTACTGTTTGTGCATTTACAATATTCATTGATTTTTGCCATTGAAAAACGTCCAGAAATGTTTGAAGCTACTGACTGAATGAAAGGAGCTGGCATCTCACTCTCTTTGAATCTTCTTTATCATGCTAGGATTAACAGGAAAAAGCTAAAAATTTCAGAATTGCACCGTGCAATGTGGAGATATTACTGTTTGTGCATTTACAATATTCATTGATTTTTGCCATTGAAAAACATGTTTTTCATATACCAGAAATGTTTGAAGCTACTGACTGAATGAAAGGAGCTGGCATCTCACTCTCTTTGAATCTTCTTTATCATGCTAGGATTAGCAGGAAAAAGCTAAAAATTTCAGAATTGCACCGTGCAATGTGGAGATATTACTGTTTGTGCATTTACAATATTCATTGATTTTTGCCATTGAAAAACATGTTTTTCATATACCAGAAATGTTTGAAGCTACTGACTGAATGAAAGGAGCTGGCATCTCACTCTCTTTGAATCTTCTTTATCATGCTAGGATTAACAGGAAAAAGCAAAAAATTTCAGAATTGCACCTTGCAATGTGGAGATATTACTGTTTGTGCATTTACAATATTCATTGATTTTTGCCATTGAAAAACGTCCAGAAATGTTTGAAGCTACTGACTGAATGAAAGGAGCTGGCATCTCACTCTCTTTGAATCTTCTTTATCATGCTAGGATTAACAGGAAAAAGCAAAAAATTTCAGAATTGCACCTTGCAATGTGGAGATATTACTGTTTGTGCATTTACAATATTCATTGATTTTTGCCATTGAAAAACATGTTTTTCATATACCAGAAATGTTTGAAGCTACTGACTGAATGAAAGGAGCTGGCATCTCACTCTCTTTGAATCTTCTTTATCATGCTAGGATTAGCAGGAAAAAGCTAAAAATTTCAGAATTGCACCGTGCAATGTGGAGATATTACTGTTTGTGCATTTACAATATTCATTGATTTTTGCCATTGAAAAACATGTTTTTCATATACCAGAAATGTTTGAAGCTACTGACTGAATGAAAGGAGCTGGCATCTCACTCTCTTTGAATCTTCTTTATCATGCTAGGATTAACAGGAAAAAGCTAAAAATTTCAGAATTGCACCGTGCAATGTGGAGATATTACTGTTTGTGCATTTACAATATTCATTGATTTTTGCCATTGAAAAACATGTTTTTCATATACCAGAAATGTTTGAAGCTACTGACTGAATGAAAGGAGCTGGCATCTCACTCTCTTTGAATCTTCTTTATCATGCTAGGATTAGCAGGAAAAAGCTAAAAATTTCAGAATTGCACCGTGCAATGTGGAGATATTACTGTTTGTGCATTTACAATATTCATTGATTTTTGCCATTGAAAAACATGTTTTTCATATACCAGAAATGTTTGAAGCTACTGACTGAATGAAAGGAGCTGGCATCTCACTCTCTTTGAATCTTCTTTATCATGCTAGGATTAACAGGAAAAAGCTAAAAATTTCAGAATTGCACCTTGCAATGTGGAGATATTACTGTTTGTGCATTTACAATATTCATTGATTTTTGCCATTGAAAAACGTCCAGAAATGTTTGAAGCTACTGACTGAATGAAAGGAGCTGGCATCTCACTCTCTTTGAATCTTCTTTATCATGCTAGGATTAGCAGGAAAAAGCAAAAAATTTCAGAATTGCACCTTGCAATGTGGAGATATTACTGTTTGTGCATTTACAATATTCATTGATTTTTGCCATTGAAAAACATGTTTTTCATATACCAGAAATGTTTGAAGCTACTGACTGAATGAAAGGAGCTGGCATCTCAGTCTCTTTGAATCTTCTTTATCATGCTAGGATTAACAGGAAAAAGCTAAAAATTTCAGAATTGCACCGTGCAATGTGGAGATATTACTGTTTGTGCATTTACAATATTCATTGATTTTTGCCATTGAAAAACGTCCAAAAATGTTTGAAGCTACTGACTGAATGAAAGGAGCTGGCATCTCACTCTCTTTGAATCTTCTTTATCATGCTAGGATTAACAGGAAAAAGCAAAAAATTTCAGAATTGCACCGTGCAATGTGGAGATATTACTGTTTGTGCATTTACAATATTCATTGATTTTTGCCATTGAAAAACATGTTTTTCATATACCAGAAATGTTTGAAGCTACTGACTGAATGAAAGGAGCTGGCATCTCACTCTCTTTGAATCTTCTTTATCATGCTAGGATTAGCAGGAAAAAGCAAAAAATTTCAGAATTGCACCGTGCAATGTGGAGATATTACTGTTTGTGCATTTACAATATTCATTGATTTTTGCCATTGAAAAACATGTTTTTCATATACCAGAAATGTTTGAAGCTACTGACTGAATGAAAGGAGCTGGCATCTCACTCTCTTTGAATCTTCTTTATCATGCTAGGATTAACAGGAAAAAGCTAAAAATTTCAGAGTTGCACCGTGCAATGTGGAGATATTACTGTTTGTGCATTTACAATATTCATTGATTTTTGCCATTGAAAAACATGTTTTTCATATACCAGAAATGTTTGAAGCTACTGACTGAATGAAAGGAGCTGGCATCTCACTCTCTTTGAATCTTCTTTATCATGCTAGGATTAGCAGGAAAAAGCTAAAAATTTCAGAATTGCACCGTGCAATGTGGAGATATTACTGTTTGTGCATTTACAATATTCATTGATTTTTGCCATTGAAAAACATGTTTTTCATATACCAGAAATGTTTGAAGCTACTGACTGAATGAAAGGAGCTGGCATCTCACTCTCTTTGAATCTTCTTTATCATGCTAGGATTAACAGGAAAAAGCTAAAAATTTCAGAATTGCACCTTGCAATGTGGAGATATTACTGTTTGTGCATTTACAATATTCATTGATTTTTGCCATTGAAAAACGTCCAGAAATGTTTGAAGCTACTGACTGAATGAAAGGAGCTGGCATCTCACTCTCTTTGAATCTTCTTTATCATGCTAGGATTAGCAGGAAAAAGCAAAAAATTTCAGAATTGCACCTTGCAATGTGGAGATATTACTGTTTGTGCATTTACAATATTCATTGATTTTTGCCATTGAAAAACATGTTTTTCATATATCAGAAATGTTTGAAGCTACTGACTGAATGAAAGGAGCTGGCATCTCACTCTCTTTGAATCTTCTTTATCATGCTAGGATTAACAGGAAAAAGCTAAAAATTTCAGAATTGCACCGTGCAATGTGGAGATATTACTGTTTGTGCATTTACAATATTCATTGATTTTTGCCATTGAAAAACGTCCAGAAATGTTTGAAGCTACTGACTGAATGAAAGGAGCTGGCATCTCACTCTCTTTGAATCTTCTTTATCATGCTAGGAGTAACAGGAAAAAGCAAAAAATTTCAGAATTGCACCGTGCAATGTGGAGATATTACTGTTTGTGCATTTACAATATTCATTGATTTTTGCCATTGAAAAACATGTTTTTCATATACCAGAAATGTTTGAAGCTACTGACTGAATGAAAGGAGCTGGCATCTCACTCTCTTTGAATCTTCTTTATCATGCTAGGATTAGCAGGAAAAAGCAAAAAATTTCAGAATTGCACCGTGCAATGTGGAGATATTACTGTTTGTGCATTTACAATATTCATTGATTTTTGCCATTGAAAAACATGTTTTTCATATACCAGAAATGTTTGAAGCTACTGACTGAATGAAAGGAGCTGGCATCTCACTCTCTTTGAATCTTCTTTATCATGCTAGGATTAGCAGGAAAAAGCTAAAAATTTCAGAATTGCACCGTGCAATGTGGAGATATTACTGTTTGTGCATTTACAATATTCATTGATTTTTGCCATTGAAAAACATGTTTTTCATATACCAGAAATGTTTGAAGCTACTGACTGAATGAAAGGAGCTGGCATCTCACTCTCTTTGAATCTTCTTTATCATGCTAGGATTAGCAGGAAAAAGCAAAAAATTTCAGAATTGCACCGTGCAATGTGGAGATATTACTGTTTGTGCATTTACAATATTCATTGATTTTTGCCATTGAAAAACGTCCAGAAATGTTTGAAGCTACTGACTGAAAGGAGCTGGCATCTCACTCTCTTTGAATCTTCTTTATCATGCTAGGATTAGCAGGAAAAAGCTAAAAATTTCAGAATTGCACCGTGCAATGTGGAGATATTACTGTTTGTGCATTTACAATATTCATTGATTTTTGCCATTGAAAAACATGTTTTTCATATACCAGAAATGTTTGAAGCTACTGACTGAATGAAAGGAGCTGGCATCTCACTCTCTTTGAATCTTCTTTATCATGCTAGGATTAGCAGGAAAAAGCAAAAAATTTCAGAATTGCACCGTGCAATGTGGAGATATTACTGTTTGTGCATTTACAATATTCATTGATTTTTGCCATTGAAAAACGTCCAGAAATGTTTGAAGCTACTGACTGAATGAAAGGAGCTGGCATCTCACTCTCTTTGAATCTTCTTTATCATGCTAGGATTAACAGGAAAAAGCTAAAAATTTCAGAATTGCACCTTGCAATGTGGAGATATTACTGTTTGTGCATTTACAATATTCATTGATTTTTGCCATTGAAAAACATGTTTTTCATATACCAGAAATGTTTGAAGCTACTGACTGAATGAAAGGAGCTGGCATCTCACTCTCTTTGAATCTTCTTTATCATGCTAGGATTAACAGGAAAAAGCTAAAAATTTCAGAATTGCACCGTGCAATGTGGAGATATTACTGTTTGTGCATTTACAATATTCATTGATTTTTGCCATTGAAAAACGTCCAGAAATGTTTGAAGCTACTGACTGAATGAAAGGAGCTGCCATCTCACTCTCTTTGAATCTTCTTTATCATGCTAGGATTAGCAGGAAAAAGCAAAAAATTTCAGAATTGCACCGTGCAATGTGGAGATATTACTGTTTGTGCATTTACAATATTCATTGATTTTTGCCATTGAAAAACATGTTTTTCATATACCAGAAATGTTTGAAGCTACTGACTGAATGAAAGGAGCTGGCATCTCACTCTCTTTGAATCTTCTTTATCATGCTAGGATTAGCAGGAAAAAGCAAAAAATTTCAGAATTGCACCGTGCAATGTGGAGATATTACTGTTTGTGCATTTACAATATTCATTGATTTTTGCCATTGAAAAACATGTTTTTCATATACCAGAAATGTTTGAAGCTACTGACTGAATGAAAGGAGCTGGCATCTCACTCTCTTTGAATCTTCTTTATCATGCTAGGATTAGCAGGAAAAAGCTAAAAATTTCAGAATTGCACCGTGCAATGTGGAGATATTACTGTTTGTGCATTTACAATATTCATTGATTTTTGCCATTGAAAAACATGTTTTTCATATACCAGAAATGTTTGAAGATACTGACTGAATGAAAGGAGCTGGCATCTCACTCTCTTTGAATCTTCTTTATCATGCTAGGATTAGCAGGAAAAAGCAAAAAATTTCAGAATTGCACCTTGCAATGTGGAGATATTACTGTTTGTGCATTTACAATATTCATTGATTTTTGCCATTGAAAAACGTCCAGAAATGTTTGAAGCTACTGACTGAATGAAAGGAGCTGGCATCTCACTCTGTTTGAATCTGCTTTATCATGCTAGGATTAACAGGAAAAAGCTAAAAATTTCAGAATTGCACCGTGCAATGTGGAGATATTACTGTTTGTGCATTTACAATATTCATTGATTTTTGCCATTGAAAAACATGTTTTTCATATACCAGAAATGTTTGAAGCTACTGACTGAATGAAAGGAGCTGGCATCTCACTCTCTTTGAATCTTCTTTATCATGCTAGGATTAACAGGAAAAAGCTAAAAATTTCAGAATTGCACCTTGCAATGTGGAGATATTACTGTTTGTGCATTTACAATATTCATTGATTTTTGCCATTGAAAAACATGTTTTTCATATACCAGAAATGTTTGAAGCTACTGACTGAATGAAAGGAGCTGGCATCTCACTCTCTTTGAATCTTCTTTATCATGCTAGGATTAACAGGAAAAAGCAAAAAATTTCAGAATTGCACCGTGCAATGTGGAGATATTACTGTTTGTGCATTTACAATATTCATTGATTTTTGCCATTGAAAAACATGTTTTTCATATACCAGAAATGTTTGAAGCTACTGACTGAATGAAAGGAGCTGGCATCTCACTCTCTTTGAATCTTCTTTATCATGCTAGGATTAGCAGGAAAAAGCTAAAAATTTCAGAATTGCACCGTGCAATGTGGAGATATTACTGTTTGTGCATTTACAATATTCATTGATTTTTGCCATTGAAAAACATGTTTTTCATATACCAGAAATGTTTGAAGCTACTGACTGAATGAAAGGAGCTGGCATCTCACTCTCTTTGAATCTTCTTTATCATGCTAGGATTAGCAGGAAAAAGCAAAAAATTTCAGAATTGCACCGTGCAATGTGGAGATATTACTGTTTGTGCATTTACAATATTCATTGATTTTTGCCATTGAAAAACATGTTTTTCATATACCAGAAATGTTTGAAGCTACTGACTGAATGAAAGGAGCTGGCATCTCACTCTCTTTGAATCTTCTTTATCATGCTAGGATTAGCAGGAAAAAGCAAAAAATTTCAGAATTGCACCGTGCAATGTGGAGATATTACTGTTTGTGCATTTACAATATTCATTGATTTTTGCCATTGAAAAACATGTTTTTCATATACCAGAAATGTTTGAAGCTACTGACTGAATGAAAGGAGCTGGCATCTCACTCTCTTTGAATCTTCTTTATCATGCTAGGATTAGCAGGAAAAAGCTAAAAATTTCAGAATTGCACCGTGCAATGTGGAGATATTACTGTTTGTGCATTTACAATATTCATTGATTTTTGCCATTGAAAAACATGTTTTTCATATACCAGAAATGTTTGAAGCTACTGACTGAATGAAAGGAGCTGGCATCTCACTCTCTTTGAATCTTCTTTATCATGCTAGGATTAGCAGGAAAAAGCAAAAAATTTCAGAATTGCACCTTGCAATGTGGAGATATTACTGTTTGTGCATTTACAATATTCATTGATTTTTGCCATTGAAAAACGTCCAGAAATGTTTGAAGCTACTGACTGAATGAAAGGAGCTGGCATCTCACTCTCTTTGAATCTTCTTTATCATGCTAGGATTAACAGGAAAAAGCTAAAAATTTCAGAATTGCACCGTGCAATGTGGAGATATTACTGTTTGTGCATTTACAATATTCATTGATTTTTGCCATTGAAAAACATGTTTTTCATATACCAGAAATGTTTGAAGCTACTGACTGAATGAAAGGAGCTGGCATCTCACTCTCTTTGAATCTTCTTTATCATGCTAGGATTAACAGGAAAAAGCTAAAAATTTCAGAATTGCACCTTGCAATGTGGAGATATTACTGTTTGTGCATTTACAATATTCATTGATTTTTGCCATTGAAAAACATGTTTTTCATATACCAGAAATGTTTGAAGCTACTGACTGAATGAAAGGAGCTGGCATCTCACTCTCTTTGAATCTTCTTTATCATGCTAGGATTAACAGGAAAAAGCAAAAAATTTCAGAATTGCACCGTGCAATGTGGAGATATTACTGTTTGTGCATTTACAATATTCATTGATTTTTGCCATTGAAAAACATGTTTTTCATATACCAGAAATGTTTGAAGCTACTGACTGAATGAAAGGAGCTGGCATCTCACTCTCTTTGAATCTTCTTTATCATGCTAGGATTAACAGGAAAAAGCTAAAAATTTCAGAATTGCACCTTGCAATGTGGAGATATTACTGTTTGTGCATTTACAATATTCATTGATTTTTGCCATTGAAAAACATGTTTTTCATATACCAGAAATGTTTGAAGCTACTGACTGAATGAAAGGAGCTGGCATCTCACTCTCTTTGAATCTTCTTTATCATGCTAGGATTAACAGGAAAAAGCTAAAAATTTCAGAATTGCACCGTGCAATGTGGAGATATTACTGTTTGTGCATTTACAATATTCATTGATTTTTGCCATTGAAAAACGTCCAGAAATGTTTGAAGCTACTGACTGAATGAAAGGAGCTGGCATCTCACTCTCTTTGAATCTTCTTTATCATGCTAGGATTAGCAGGAAAAAGCAAAAAATTTCAGAATTGCACCTTGCAATGTGGAGATATTACTGTTTGTGCATTTACAATATTCATTGATTTTTGCCATTGAAAAACGTCCAGAAATGTTTGAAGCTACTGACTGAATGAAAGGAGCTGGCATTTCACTCTCTTTGAATCTTCTTTATCATGCTAGGATTAACAGGAAAAAGCAAAAAATTTCAGAATTGCACCTTGCAATGTGGAGATATTACTGTTTGTGCATTTACAATATTCATTGATTTTTGCCATTGAAAAACATGTTTTTCATATACCAGAAATGTTTGAAGCTACTGACTGAATGAAAGGAGCTGGCATCTCACTCTCTTTGAATCTTCTTTATCATGCTAGGATTAACAGGAAAAAGCAAAACATTTCAGAATTGCACCTTGCAATGTGGAGATATTACTGTTTGTGCATTTACAATATTCATTGATTTTTGCCATTGAAAAACGTCCAGAAATGTTTGAAGCTACTGACTGAATGAAAGGAGCTGGCATCTCACTCTCTTTGAATCTTCTTTATCATGCTAGGATTAACAGGAAAAAGCAAAAAATTTCAGAATTGCACCTTGCAATGTGGAGATATTACTGTTTGTGCATTTACAATATTCATTGATTTTTGCCATTGAAAAACATGTTTTTCATATACCAGAAATGTTTGAAGCTACTGACTGAATGAAAGGAGCTGGCATCTCACTCTCTTTGAATCTTCTTTATCATGCTAGGATTAGCAGGAAAAAGCAAAAAATTTCAGAATTGCACCGTGCAATGTGGAGATATTACTGTTTGTGCATTTACAATATTCATTGATTTTTGCCATTGAAAAACGTCCAGAAATGTTTGAAGCTACTGACTGAATGAAAGGAGCTGGCATCTCACTCTCTTTGAATCTTCTTTATCATGCTAGGATTAACAGGAAAAAGCTAAAAATTTCAGAATTGCACCGTGCAATGTGGAGATATTACTGTTTGTGCATTTACAATATTCATTGATTTTTGCCATTGAAAAACATGTTTTTCATATACCAGAAATGTTTGAAGCTACTGACTGAATGAAAGGAGCTGGCATCTCACTCTCTTTGAATCTTCTTTATCATGCTAGGATTAGCAGGAAAAAGCTAAAAATTTCAGAATTGCACCGTGCAATGTGGAGATATTACTGTTTGTGCATTTACAATATTCATTGATTTTTGCCATTGAAAAACATGTTTTTCATATACCAGAAATGTTTGAAGCTACTGACTGAATGAAAGGAGCTGGCATCTCACTCTCTTTGAATCTTCTTTATCATGCTAGGATTAACAGGAAAAAGCAAAAAATTTCAGAATTGCACCTTGCAATGTGGAGATATTACTGTTTGTGCATTTACAATATTCATTGATTTTTGCCATTGAAAAACGTCCAGAAATGTTTGAAGCTACTGACTGAATGAAAGGAGCTGGCATCTCACTCTCTTTGAATCTTCTTTATCATGCTAGGATTAACAGGAAAAAGCAAAAAATTTCAGAATTGCACCTTGCAATGTGGAGATATTACTGTTTGTGCATTTACAATATTCATTGATTTTTGCCATTGAAAAACATGTTTTTCATATACCAGAAATGTTTGAAGCTACTGACTGAATGAAAGGAGCTGGCATCTCACTCTCTTTGAATCTTCTTTATCATGCTAGGATTAGCAGGAAAAAGCTAAAAATTTCAGAATTGCACCGTGCAATGTGGAGATATTACTGTTTGTGCATTTACAATATTCATTGATTTTTGCCATTGAAAAACATGTTTTTCATATACCAGAAATGTTTGAAGCTACTGACTGAATGAAAGGAGCTGGCATCTCACTCTCTTTGAATCTTCTTTATCATGCTAGGATTAACAGGAAAAAGCTAAAAATTTCAGAATTGCACCGTGCAATGTGGAGATATTACTGTTTGTGCATTTACAATATTCATTGATTTTTGCCATTGAAAAACATGTTTTTCATATACCAGAAATGTTTGAAGCTACTGACTGAATGAAAGGAGCTGGCATCTCACTCTCTTTGAATCTTCTTTATCATGCTAGGATTAGCAGGAAAAAGCTAAAAATTTCAGAATTGCACCGTGCAATGTGGAGATATTACTGTTTGTGCATTTACAATATTCATTGATTTTTGCCATTGAAAAACATGTTTTTCATATACCAGAAATGTTTGAAGCTACTGACTGAATGAAAGGAGCTGGCATCTCACTCTCTTTGAATCTTCTTTATCATGCTAGGATTAACAGGAAAAAGCTAAAAATTTCAGAATTGCACCTTGCAATGTGGAGATATTACTGTTTGTGCATTTACAATATTCATTGATTTTTGCCATTGAAAAACGTCCAGAAATGTTTGAAGCTACTGACTGAATGAAAGGAGCTGGCATCTCACTCTCTTTGAATCTTCTTTATCATGCTAGGATTAGCAGGAAAAAGCAAAAAATTTCAGAATTGCACCTTGCAATGTGGAGATATTACTGTTTGTGCATTTACAATATTCATTGATTTTTGCCATTGAAAAACATGTTTTTCATATACCAGAAATGTTTGAAGCTACTGACTGAATGAAAGGAGCTGGCATCTCAGTCTCTTTGAATCTTCTTTATCATGCTAGGATTAACAGGAAAAAGCTAAAAATTTCAGAATTGCACCGTGCAATGTGGAGATATTACTGTTTGTGCATTTACAATATTCATTGATTTTTGCCATTGAAAAACGTCCAAAAATGTTTGAAGCTACTGACTGAATGAAAGGAGCTGGCATCTCACTCTCTTTGAATCTTCTTTATCATGCTAGGATTAACAGGAAAAAGCAAAAAATTTCAGAATTGCACCGTGCAATGTGGAGATATTACTGTTTGTGCATTTACAATATTCATTGATTTTTGCCATTGAAAAACATGTTTTTCATATACCAGAAATGTTTGAAGCTACTGACTGAATGAAAGGAGCTGGCATCTCACTCTCTTTGAATCTTCTTTATCATGCTAGGATTAGCAGGAAAAAGCAAAAAATTTCAGAATTGCACCGTGCAATGTGGAGATATTACTGTTTGTGCATTTACAATATTCATTGATTTTTGCCATTGAAAAACATGTTTTTCATATACCAGAAATGTTTGAAGCTACTGACTGAATGAAAGGAGCTGGCATCTCACTCTCTTTGAATCTTCTTTATCATGCTAGGATTAACAGGAAAAAGCTAAAAATTTCAGAGTTGCACCGTGCAATGTGGAGATATTACTGTTTGTGCATTTACAATATTCATTGATTTTTGCCATTGAAAAACATGTTTTTCATATACCAGAAATGTTTGAAGCTACTGACTGAATGAAAGGAGCTGGCATCTCACTCTCTTTGAATCTTCTTTATCATGCTAGGATTAGCAGGAAAAAGCTAAAAATTTCAGAATTGCACCGTGCAATGTGGAGATATTACTGTTTGTGCATTTACAATATTCATTGATTTTTGCCATTGAAAAACATGTTTTTCATATACCAGAAATGTTTGAAGCTACTGACTGAATGAAAGGAGCTGGCATCTCACTCTCTTTGAATCTTCTTTATCATGCTAGGATTAACAGGAAAAAGCTAAAAATTTCAGAATTGCACCTTGCAATGTGGAGATATTACTGTTTGTGCATTTACAATATTCATTGATTTTTGCCATTGAAAAACGTCCAGAAATGTTTGAAGCTACTGACTGAATGAAAGGAGCTGGCATCTCACTCTCTTTGAATCTTCTTTATCATGCTAGGATTAGCAGGAAAAAGCAAAAAATTTCAGAATTGCACCTTGCAATGTGGAGATATTACTGTTTGTGCATTTACAATATTCATTGATTTTTGCCATTGAAAAACATGTTTTTCATATATCAGAAATGTTTGAAGCTACTGACTGAATGAAAGGAGCTGGCATCTCACTCTCTTTGAATCTTCTTTATCATGCTAGGATTAACAGGAAAAAGCTAAAAATTTCAGAATTGCACCGTGCAATGTGGAGATATTACTGTTTGTGCATTTACAATATTCATTGATTTTTGCCATTGAAAAACGTCCAGAAATGTTTGAAGCTACTGACTGAATGAAAGGAGCTGGCATCTCACTCTCTTTGAATCTTCTTTATCATGCTAGGAGTAACAGGAAAAAGCAAAAAATTTCAGAATTGCACCGTGCAATGTGGAGATATTACTGTTTGTGCATTTACAATATTCATTGATTTTTGCCATTGAAAAACATGTTTTTCATATACCAGAAATGTTTGAAGCTACTGACTGAATGAAAGGAGCTGGCATCTCACTCTCTTTGAATCTTCTTTATCATGCTAGGATTAGCAGGAAAAAGCAAAAAATTTCAGAATTGCACCGTGCAATGTGGAGATATTACTGTTTGTGCATTTACAATATTCATTGATTTTTGCCATTGAAAAACATGTTTTTCATATACCAGAAATGTTTGAAGCTACTGACTGAATGAAAGGAGCTGGCATCTCACTCTCTTTGAATCTTCTTTATCATGCTAGGATTAGCAGGAAAAAGCTAAAAATTTCAGAATTGCACCGTGCAATGTGGAGATATTACTGTTTGTGCATTTACAATATTCATTGATTTTTGCCATTGAAAAACATGTTTTTCATATACCAGAAATGTTTGAAGCTACTGACTGAATGAAAGGAGCTGGCATCTCACTCTCTTTGAATCTTCTTTATCATGCTAGGATTAGCAGGAAAAAGCAAAAAATTTCAGAATTGCACCGTGCAATGTGGAGATATTACTGTTTGTGCATTTACAATATTCATTGATTTTTGCCATTGAAAAACGTCCAGAAATGTTTGAAGCTACTGACTGAAAGGAGCTGGCATCTCACTCTCTTTGAATCTTCTTTATCATGCTAGGATTAGCAGGAAAAAGCTAAAAATTTCAGAATTGCACCGTGCAATGTGGAGATATTACTGTTTGTGCATTTACAATATTCATTGATTTTTGCCATTGAAAAACATGTTTTTCATATACCAGAAATGTTTGAAGCTACTGACTGAATGAAAGGAGCTGGCATCTCACTCTCTTTGAATCTTCTTTATCATGCTAGGATTAGCAGGAAAAAGCAAAAAATTTCAGAATTGCACCGTGCAATGTGGAGATATTACTGTTTGTGCATTTACAATATTCATTGATTTTTGCCATTGAAAAACGTCCAGAAATGTTTGAAGCTACTGACTGAATGAAAGGAGCTGGCATCTCACTCTCTTTGAATCTTCTTTATCATGCTAGGATTAACAGGAAAAAGCTAAAAATTTCAGAATTGCACCTTGCAATGTGGAGATATTACTGTTTGTGCATTTACAATATTCATTGATTTTTGCCATTGAAAAACATGTTTTTCATATACCAGAAATGTTTGAAGCTACTGACTAAATGAAAGGAGCTGGCATCTCACTCTCTTTGAATCTTCTTTATCATGCTAGGATTAACAGGAAAAAGCTAAAAATTTCAGAATTGCACCGTGCAATGTGGAGATATTACTGTTTGTGCATTTACAATATTCATTGATTTTTGCCATTGAAAAACGTCCAGAAATGTTTGAAGCTACTGACTGAATGAAAGGAGCTGCCATCTCACTCTCTTTGAATCTT